>NC_067412.1:94713477-95013624 GCF_009764475.1 Pristis pectinata
GACTCGTTGGGCCGGAAGGGCCTGTTACCACGCTGTAAAACAAAATAAAAAATAAAAAAATAATAAGATAAGATATCTTTATTAGTCACATGTACATCGAAAAACCAGAGGAAACCCATGCAGACATGGGGAGAACATGCAAACTCCTTAAAGACAGTGGCCAGGATTGAACCCAGGTCATTGGCACCGTAATAGCGTTATGCTAACCGCTATAGTTTAATCCCACCTGTCGAGTTTAATCCCAATTTACACCTCTGGCCGAAAACTCTGCATATTGTTGGTCTTTAAGTAACGAGTTCCAGACTGCCAGCAGTCAATGAATGAAGAAACATTTCCTGAACTCCGCTAATTCTCAATTAACGTAAATCTATGTTCCCTAATTATCCATCTCTCTGCTAAGGAAAATAGGTCTTTCCTGTTCATTCATATTTCCATACAACATGGAAGGACACCATTCAACCCTTTGAATCTATGCCGGTTTTCAGAACATTCCTATCAATCCTACTCCCCACTTGTCTCTCTGTAATCTATATTCTCTCTCTCTCTCATGCCCATCAACTTCTCCCACTTCTCTTGCTTCCCACTTTTAGTACGGGGCAATTTACAGTAGCCAATTCACCTCCGAGCGTGTCTTTGGGAGGTGGAAGTAAACCAAAGCACTTGGGGGAAACTTTTGTGGTCACAGAGAGGTTGTACAAACTCCACACAGACAGCACCCAAGGACAAGATCGAACGTGGGTCACTGGAGCTGTGTGACAACAGCTCAACCTGGTACAGCACTTTGCCACGTGCCTCCATTATATCTCTCGTAGTGTCCTTTATTCCAGCCAAGCCAACTTTTCCTCATTACTATAAATCACCAGCCCCAGCAATGTTCTCATAAATCCTCCCTGGGGCTATTACTTCCTTCCTGTAATGTGACGACCACAGTGCTATCTGGCTGATAATAATAATATTTTGTAATGTTAAAACATAGAACGTAGAACATTACAGCATAGTACAGGCCCTTTGGCCCACAATGTCGTGCTGACATTTTATCTGCTCTAACTTCTATCTAACCCTTCCCTTCCACATAGCCCTCCATTTTTCTATCATTCATGTGGCTATCTAAGAGTCTCTTAAATGTCCCCAATGTATCTGCCCCTACAACCTCTGCTGGTAGTGCATTCCATGCACCCACAACTCCCTGTCTAAAAAACTTACCCCTGACATCCCTCTTATACCTTCCTCCAATCACCTTAAAATTATGCCCCCTCATGTTAGCCATTGTCGCACTGGGAGAAAGTCTCTAACTGTCCACTCGATCTATGCCTCTTATCATCTTGTACACCTCTATCAAGTCACCTCTCATCCTCCTTCTCTCCAAAGAGAAAAGCCCCAGCTCGCTCAACCTATCCTCATAAGACATGCTCTCCAATCCAGACAACATCCTGGTAAATCTCCTCGGCTCCTCTCTAAAGCTTCCACATCCTTCCTATAATGAGGTGACCAGAACTGAACAAAATGTTTTAGAATAATCTCCCTGCTGTTATATTCAATGTGTCATCCAACAAAGGCTTGAGGTAGTCTAAGTCCCAGAACCACATCAGAGGGCAAGGAGTATTGCTGCCCAGAAGACCATGTGCCAACTTTTTGGTCTTGACCTTTGAATGCCCTTTTCCTCAGTTGACCAGAGGTTGTGTTGGGGCTCTGAAGGCAATGGTGAATTTCATCACCGGTGTCTGCCTTCACTAAGAGATGGCTCTAGGATATGGGAAGTGATCCATGTTTTCCACAGTCTTGCCGTGAACTTTTGTTGTCAGAGGGCAGTGTTATACAGTAAGGTCAAGTTGGTAGCAGACCTTTGGTTTGCAGATGTTGAGTGTCAGACCCATGGTTTCCCACACTTCATGAGTTAACAGCTACTTGGAGCTCAGCTTCCGAACAAGTTCAAACGGAAGCATCATCTTTCCCTGCAGTCCTTCGACTTATTTTCTCTCACATGCCCATCAATTCAACTTTCATTCTTTTGCACTAAGGGGTAATTTACAGTGGTCAATTAACATACGATGGCACCTGAGGTCAGAATCAAACACAGGCCCCTGGAGTATGAAGCAACACTGTACACACTGCACCATCATGTTGCTCTACCTGTATATCTGCCACCTTTGTCTTCTAAGCTGGCCATCTTCTGCTCATCTTGACTCACTCATGATGATGATCTCATTGTCCAATTGTCTGAGTTTCCAAGAGCGAAAGTTGGGTCTTTCATTGCCATGGCTATCCACAAGAATCCTGCCACTTCAGAAGAGACATAAGAGACTGCAGATGCTGGAACCTGGAGCAACACGCAATCTGCTGGAGGAACTCAGCTGGTTGAGCAGCATCTGCGGGAGGAAAGGAATTGTCGACATTTTGGGTCAAGACCCTGTATCAGGACCTGCCACTTCAGATCCTGGACTTCACATTGTGGAGCAGAAATTGGCTGTGCATGGCTTCTTTAACATGTAGCTGGGGCACACTAGTCATTCCACATGTTTTTGACAGAATGAGACATCGTGGCAAGAACAGTCAAGTCAAGGTGTGTTTATTGTTATATGCACAAGCACATATATGCACAGGTGCAATGAAAAACTTACTTGTAGCAACACCACAGGCATACAGCATTAGGGACAGAAAATTCAAAAGAAAAACATAAATTATACAAGAAAAAAACACAATTAGAACAAAAATACAGTCCATCGGAGTGCAAAGTGGTCAAAATGGACATAGTGCTGCTATACTGAGGTAATGATTAGGATTGGTGCAGGTTGGTTCAAGAATCAATTATTTGAAGGGAAGTAGCTGTCCCTGAACCTGGTGGTGTGGGACTTCAGGATCCTCTACTTCCTGCCCGATGGTAACTGCGAGAAGAGGGCATGGCCTGGATGGTGGGGAGGGCACATACCACCAGGCTGAAGGACAGCTTCTATCCCACTGTGATAAGACTATTAAACGGTTCCCTTATATGATAAGATGGACTCTTAACCTCACAATCTTCCTTGTTATGACCTTGCACCTTATTGTCTACCTGCAGTGCACTTCCCTGTAGCTGTGACACTATGCTCTGTATTCTGTTATTGTTTTTACCCTGTACTACCTCAATGCACTGTGTAATGAATTGATCTGTACAAACGGTATGCAAGACAATTTTTTCACTGTACCTCGGTACAAGTGACAATAATAAACCAATAAAATAAGATAAGATAAGATATCTTTATTAGTCACATGTACATCGAAACACACAGTGAAATACATCTTTTGCATGGAGTGTTCTGTGGGCAGCCCGCAAGTGTCACCACGCTTCCGGCGTCGGCATAGGATGCCCACAACTTACTAACCTGTACGTCTTTGGAATGTGGGAGAAAACCAGAGCACCCAGAGGAAACCCACCAAGACATGGGGAGAACATACAAACTCCTTACAGACAGTGGTCGGAATTGAACCCAGGTTGCTGGCGATGTAATAGCGTTATGCTAACTGCTGTTATACCGATACCAATTGATGCTGCCTTTTTAAGGCATGTCTCATGTAGATACTTTTGATAATGGGGAGGGATGTACCTGTGATGGATTAGGCTGAGTTCACTATTCTCTGCAGCTCTTACATTTGAAGAGTGGGCCCGATTACATGCATACAACACTCTTTGGTTCTCAATAACTAGGCAGAAGAAGCAACCTCTCAGCATTCACAGTGGTTCCTCCCCAAAGCATTTCATCATCTTTCCATTATCACCTTCCTAACTCATCTTTTTTTTCAGCATCTTCAGATATTTTTCCACAGCAAGAGGCACTAGACAGATCTCAGTTACTGTTGTTGTTCATAATAATCTAGTAGGTAATACTTTCAAACAACCTCAGCATTTTCACGAAGCCTCTCGATCTAAATTGAACCCGATATAGTCTAGCTCCTGTGCTTTGAAGGCATGAAATGGAAGGTGATTATTCCTCTTCCAAAATCCTTCCAGGATATGAAACAGGGACCTCTGTTTGCCTGTTACATATCAGTTATGCCGTACACAATATAAAAAGAGAGTTCAGAGAGAGAGAAAGAGAGGGGGAGGGGAAGGGAGAGATACAGACAGACAGACAGATGATGTCCAAGAAAACTGTGTTACTGAAGCAATTGAGTAAATTGTTCAGTTACTCTGGCAGAAGTGAACAGACGTTTCCAGAAAGCCCGATTACAATAAAAATTGTTTTACAGCTCCTGGACAGCTTAAGGAGATTAGACACTCACAGCTATATCCAGTATAAGAAAGTTTGGGGGTTCTTATCTTTTTTCAGGCAACTTATAACTTTCCAAACTGTCCACATGGGACCATTGGGCAAATTCTGTGAGATGATAGGGGTCATCAGAATTCATCCCATTTGTAATAAAATTAACCACTCACACCTTCTTTCAACTTAATGATTGGTTTTATACTTGTCTCATCACTTTGTTTTGCCTTGTGCTATCACTCTGATTTAACCATTTCATAGATCTTTATATTTTGTTCTGCCTGCACCTCTCCTGGCCACTTAAAAATTCTTAAGAGTTATAATCAGGTGGATGTAAAGAAAATGTTTTGATGTGAGAGAGCACAAAACCAGATGGTACCACCATAAGATCTTCATTAATAAGTGCAGTCAGAAGTTGAGGAGGAAATCCATTAGCCTGAGAGTGTTGAGAATGAGGATCTTTTTACCACAATGGGTGAATACAGAGAATGCTGGAAATGCTTAAGGCGCAAGCATCTGTGGAGAAACGAACAGTTAACACAACAGTTTGATCAGAAATAGGCAAAGTCAGAGATGAGCCAAGTTTTAAGATGCAGAATATTAATGCTGCAAATTTCAATATTTTTCTACTTTTGATTCAGTTTTCTGGCCTCTTAAAATGTCTAATAGTATAGAAGCATTTAAGGGGAAGCCAGACACTCATGAGGGATAAAGGGAGGGGCAGTGATATGAGGGGATTAAATTGCAGGTTCTTCTGGAACATACTAGTCAACATGGTCAACCAATAAAGACCTGATGACCTTTTCCTGTCCATAACAATCTGGGGGTTAGAAAAGAGGGATCTTGGAGTTCAAGTACATGGTTGACTGAAAGTGGAGTCACAGGTAGACAGGGTGATAAAGAAGGCTTTTGGCACACTGGCCTTGATAATCTGGACATTGAGTATAAAAGTTGGGAGGTCATGGTGCAGTTGTACAGGACGCTGGTGAGGCTGCATTTGGAGTATTGTGTTCAGATTTGGTCGGTCTGCCATAGGAAAGATGTTATTAAACTGGAAAGAGTGCAGAAAAGATTTACAAGGGTGTTGCCAGGACTTGAGGGACAGTTATAGGGAGAGTTTGAACAGGCTAGGACTTTATTCCTTGGAGCATAGGAAACTGAGATGATCTTATGGAAGTGTATAAAATCATGAGGGGCATAGTTAAGGTGAATGCACACAGTCTTTTTCCCAGGTTTGGGGAATCAAGAACTGGAGGGCATAGGTTAAGGACAGAGGGGAAAAAATCAACAGGAACTTGAAGGGCAACTTTTTTACACGAAGGGTGGTATCTATGTGGAATGAACTGCCAGAGGAAGTGGTTGAGGCAGGTACAATAACAACTTTTAAAAGATAGTTGGACAGGTACATGGATTGGGAAGGTTTAGAAGGTTATACGTCAGACATTGGCAAATGGGACAAGCTTGGATGAGGCATCTTGATTGGCATGGACGAGTTGGGCCGAAGGGCCTGTTTCTGTGCTGTATAACTCTATGACTCCATGTCTTTGTTAATGCCATCACATGTAGTTAACAAGTGACATAATTCAGAATCCAATGGCATATCTAAACTACCATCCACATTCTTTGAGCAACTGAAGATACAGAGTCAGCAGCTGCAGAAGAAAGTTGGTTGCTATCCAATGACAATCTGCCATATTTATCATCCCTCTGTTTCCTGTTGCAAAACACAATTACAAGTTCATAATTACTTCTGAATGCATCAGCTGGCATTGTAGCAAATGACTACACCAAAACTTCGTTAATTGAAAATGTTCTTCTTTGCATCACCACCCCCGGCTCTAATGTTGGCTGACGCTGCGACAGTTCTCTCTCCCCAAGATCTGCCATTCCATTCCTTTCTTCAAATCTACCATCAAAGTCAAAGTCAAGTTTATTACCATATCCACAAGTACATGTATGCACAGGTGCAATGAAAAACTTACTTGCAGCAGCATCACAGGCACATAGCATCAGATAAGCAGCATTCACAAGAAAAACATAAATTATATAAAATTTTACAAGAAAGAACACAATTAGAAGAAGAACAAATTCCACTGTAGTGCAAAATGGTCAAAGTGGTCATGGTGTTGCTATACTGAGGTAATGATTAGGGTTGGTTCCATCACTGAATTGTTGAAGGGAAGTAGCTGTTTTTGAAGCTGGTGGTGTGGGACTTCAGGCTTCTGTATCTTCTGCCCAATGGTAGCTGTGAGAAGATGGCACGGCCCAGATGGTGGGGATCTTTGATGATAAATGTTGCCTTCTTAAGGCTGCACCTCCTGTAGATACAACCGATGGTGGGGAGGTCTGTGCCCGTAATGTATTGGGCTGAGTCCACTACTCTCTGTAGCTTCTTACATTCCTGTGCATTCGAATTGCTGTACCAGACCATGAGGCAACCAGTCAGTACATCTGCAGAAGTTTGTTAGAGTGTTCAGCGACAAGACGAACCTCCTTAATCTCCTAAGAAAATAAAGACACTGGCGCGCTTTCCTTGTGATTGCATCTATGTGCTGGGCCCAGGACAGGTCATCCGATATGTTAACACCCAGGAATTTAAAGCTTTATCCTCAAAAATACAGCAGAAACCCTCCTCCCCTGCAAACGGTGATCCCAATTTCCAGCTTTTCTTTCTGGAGACACAAGAGACTTCAGATACTGGAATCTGGAGCAAAAAACAAACTGCTGGAGGAACTCAGCGGGTCAGGCAGCATCTGTGGAGGGAAATGGACAGTCGATGTTTTGGGTCGAGATCCTTCATCTGGACTGAAAGAGTAGAGGGGAGATAGTCAATACAAAGAGGTGAGGGGAAGGGGCGGGGCAAGAGCTAGCAGGCGATAGGTGGATCCAGGTGAAGTGGGATGATAGGGAAATGGAGGAGGGGAGAGAAGGAATAGCGGCAGAGGCTGGGACGTGATAGGTGGAGGTGACAAAGGGCTGCAGATGATGGGATCTGATAGGAAAGGAAGATGGAGCATGGGATCGAGTGAGGGAGGTGGGGAGGACAGAGGGGAACAGTGGGGACGAGGGGACCCAGTGGGAGGAGTGTGTGGGTGATGGGCAGATAAAGTTGGTGGAGGAGGGGACAGAACCAGGGTGATGGGGGCTGGGGGTGAGTGTAGGAGGAACTGGGTAGATCAGGAGGAGAGAGAAAAGGGGCAGAGAAGGAACAATTTCTTACATTTCTTTATATCTTAAAGTTCCAATTGTATTTTTGATTCTCTTTTCTGCCCTCACTCATTTCCTTCTACTTTTACGGGGAGAACGTACAAACTCCTTACAGACAGTGGCTGGAATTGAACCCAGGTCGCTGGCGCTGTAATAGCATTATGCTAACCACTACACGACCGTGCCTGCCCCCACCTGCAACATAATGTTCTGACTCCTATTCTTGATGCCCTGACTGATGAAAGCCGGTGTTCCAAACTGTGCCTTCCCCACCCTGTCTACCTGTGACTCCACTTGCAGGGAACTATGTACTGGTATTCTGAGGTATCTATGTTCTAACTTTTCCTAATTCCGATGAAATAGAATCAAACTGAAATGGAAACCCTGCCCCTCTCTTCACAGATGCTGCCTGACCTGCTGAGTATTCCCAATATTTTCTATTTTTATTTCAGGTTTCCAGCATCTGTAGATTTTTGCCTTTCAAACAGTGTAATCATAGCCGATTAAAATATGTGGGAAGTACACGCATTCTGCATAACTCCAGAATTACATGGGAGTGCAGCCAAAATGAAAATTTAAAGAAAAAGAAATTAAATTTGGGATCTATTTATTTTCTCACAAGTTCACAATAAAACAAATGCCAAAGTCATAATTCCTCCACAGCAATTTCTTGCTGTAATAAAGCGAACAGGAGTCACAAAATAACCTTTTGCAATTACCATTATGTTGAAAAATAACCTTATTGCATTTCTACCTTTGTAGTTATGTTCATTCTACTTGGGACAAGATAGAGAATATCTAATAAACTAATCGAGCTCATGCCTCAAAATGTCAGGTCTGCTACAGTGAAGTCTGGTTTCATCTTACTGGGAAGCAAGCAGGGTGTAGAAAAATTGTCTGCACCTGAACAGTTTCAAAGGAGCATCTGGATTTCTTGCATGAAATATGTAATTTAACAGAAAGCTTGACAAGGTGTAGGAAGCAAGACAGATACGAACAAGAGGGAGATCACAGCTGATAGACTGAAAATGGGCAAGGTGATTATGAAGCACAATTAACTCAGGCTCATTCATGGTATGTAAACCAATGTTATGTTGCCTGCTCTTTATAATTGTAGTATCCAGCTAGTGTTAACAGAATGTGCTTGCAAGGAGCCATTGTCAAACAAGGGGCTGGCAAGAGTCAGCCCACATGTCTTAAAGTGGTGATGCATTGTGGCTGGAGCTCGCCTCCAACTATCGCTGATCTGGGAGACTGTAAGGAGTGCCACAGTGAAGAAGAGAACAGGCTCCAAAGATTTCTGATGTTGCACTGGGAACCTATGGTTGAGGAGATGGAAAATGAAGAGAGAAGTTGTGTGAATGCAGGGTGTCAGGAGACCCTCCGGATATAAACTCAGCAGGGTGTGAGTTAATCTTGAGGTCCTGGGTACATCGCTGCTACCTTCAGGCAGGAGATACAAAAGCCTGAAGTTCCACACCACCAGGTTCAGGAACAGCCACTTTTCTACATCCATCAGGTTCTTGAACTGACCTGCACAATTTAATACTACCTCAACAATGGAACATTAAGGACAGCTATGCACGACTATGGACTTGTCTCTGATTGTGTTTCTCTTGCACTATTGTCTTGTTTTGCACAGTCTTTTCTTTCTCTTCACTGTCTTGTATGATTTATGTATAATTTGTGTGTAATTTATTTTCTCTGTGTTGTCTATTCCTACATGCCTGTGATGCTGCTGCAAGCAAATTGAACCTATACCTCACTGCATGTGTGCACAGGACAATAAACTCCTCTTGACTTGAAACTCAATAACCTCACATGGGGTTAAGGGAGAGTCCACCTTCAAGTGACAAGTTCCAGCCACTGCACAACTAGTCTTGAGCTAGTAACAAGCAGAACATACAGATTTCTTATGGAATGTGGCAGATGTAGGATTGGTGTGTCTCACGAAATAGATGCCTAGAAACGGGGTTCAGTTATTCAGGACAGAGAAACGAAGAAATGTCTTCACATTAATGGCAGCGAATCTTTGGAAAAGAGGCCTGTGGAGGCTCCGTTGTTGTGTACATTAAAGAAAGAGATTGATATATACTTACCCAGAGGGTGGTCAGTATATGGAACGAGCTGCCAGAGGAAGTGGTTGAGGCAGGTACAATGGTATAATTTAAGAAGCACTTGGATAGGTACATGGAGGGGCAGGGCTTGGAGGGATATGGGCCGAACACAGGAAATTGGGACTAGCTGTGTGGGCACCGTGATTGACATGGACTGGTTGGGCTGAAGGGCCTGTGTCTATGTGTATTGCTCTATGAGTCTATGACTCTACAATAGATTTTTGGATATTAATATAGAGTTAGCGCAGGAAAGTGGCACTGAGTTAAAAAATCAGCCATAATCTTATGGAATGGTAGAACAGGCATGAGGGTCTGAATGGTCTACTCTATCTTATGTAGGTACTTAATTCACATGCCCTCATTACTCAGCTACAACCAATCTCAATCAAGCTGAATTAACACCTGAACATATGTATTATTGCTGTAAGCCTCAAGTAAGAATATAATTTGTCTATTTGTCTACCTACACTGCATTTTCTCTGTAACTGCAATACTATATTCTGGAATCTGTTTTTCTTTATACTACCTTGATGTAATTATGCATGGCATGATCTGTCTGGATGGCATGCAAAACAGAAGCTTTGCACTGTATCTCAGTGCATGTGACAATAGTAAACCAATACCAATAATTCAGAGGGTAGCATAGCTATGGGATTTGCACATGTTGAGACATTGAGCAGGCATTGAGTGGCCTGCCACCAAGATGGGGACAAGTTGGTGTAAGTGCCTGCTTACTGAAGGGCAAGGTTGCTGGAGCGCAGAAAATGAAGCAGAGGAGACAGATGAGATCTTCCACGGAGCAGTCTAAGGAAGAAGACAATGAGATGGGCACCATGGTCAGCATGGAGTCACTGGGCCAAATGGCCTGTATCCATGCTGTATTGCTCTATGACTATGAGATACTCAGGATACTGGGCTCCGCTGCCAGAAAGTTTATCTCTGTTGTCAAAGTGTAAGGAAGAGATCATGACCAATTGGGTCCACCACTATGAGGGCATAATTGGGCATTTATGCTTGCTGATTGACATCATAATTCATCTGTTCTTCACATGTGGTGGGCAATTCATGTGGACTCATGATAACAACATGGCATTCAGGATGAAACACACCACAACCAGTATGGAGTTTCAGGGGTTCTTGCGGAGCCCAAACATGGGCTTCCACTAAGTTCAATTTTGCCCTGATATACATTAGAGCCAAGCAAAAGACTGCAGGCAACAAGGAAATAATGAACAATATGATCCAAAGAAAGAGCATAAATCACCAATCAGCATAGCCAGAATGAGAACTGGGTTCATTCCAACATGACATGAACAAAAAAGACGCTAATGCCCTCAACATTGCGCATAATATAGCCTAAACATTGCTTCACATTACCTCAGTACTTAATAAGATTATATCCAAGTAGGCTGGGGTGTGTACTCTCCATACATTTCCAACTGCTTTGCATCAAGATTCATCATTCAACTACTGACAGCTTGTGTATTAAGAATTCAGTTTAATTGCTTATAGCTATTCAGGAATTTGGTGATTCAAAGTGACTTAATTTTCACCTTTGATGTTAGCATTCCTGAAGAGTTGGGATGCAGCCCTTATCTTATTGGACTTCTAATCTTTGGAAAACAGATTTTACATCAAAGCCGCACACATTAAGAAAATCCTGACAATGCAAGATAACAAGGATTTGTGTAGCACCCTCAAATATACGATTATTATTTTCTCCTCAGAAAATCTACCTTTCATCCGAGCATCATTGCAACCGTGTTAGCCTAAGATATCATTATCCAAATCTGTGCCCACCTTTCCTAAAGCAATAACCAGGGATAACATTGACCATCATTTCCACAACAGCAGATTAATAAGGAAAGCCAATTCAGATTTGTAAAAATTAAAGACTGGACATGATCTCATAAAATGCAGAGCAGGCTTGAACCGCTGAGTGGATTACTTCTGTTCCTAATTCGTATGTTCAAGTGTTGTTCAATTATGTTCAGCTAACTTGATTGAATTTTTGGATGAGGTAACAAAGAGATTTGATGAGTTTGTTGGTGGACTTTCAAATAAAGTGTCACATAATGAGCTGGTCAGGAAAATTAAATCCCATGAAATAAAATGGTTAATGACATCATGGATATAAAATTGGTTTGGGATTAAAGAAAAGAGTTGTTTTTCATTTAGGAAGAAGGTATGTAGTGAGATTCACAGGGTCAGTGCAAGCAGTGCTGTTGTTTTGATAGATATTATATGGTAACCAATAGCCATATTAACAAATTGATCTTAAAAATACAAGGTGGGATTTCAAAATCTGCAAATGACGCAGAACTGTGATAATCCATGAGGATGATAGTTTGAGAGGATTTGGACTGACTGTGGAATGGGTGAATTAATGGCTGATGAAATTTAATGCAGAGAACTGCAAATTCTCAGATAGTTGGCTCCATTCTCATCTATTAAGTTATCGCCACTAATGGGTACTCCTCTCACTCCTAAGCTTTTGCCTCTGATTTTGGTTTCTTTTACATTGTCCCGCCATGACATCAACCATAAACTCAACTTTAGGCTCCAAGTGTAGACTGACAATGCACAGCTTTTCCTTAATACCTTTCTAGGTGACTCTACTTCCTCCGATTTGTCCAAGGCCAAATACTGAAGGAGGAGAAACAGTCTCCAGTTAAAATACTTGGAATACAAAGTTCCGTTAATGGCCACAAACTCTATTTCCTGAAGACAAACTGGATAGATTTCAATCTCTATGTTGTGCTCAACTCCAAGTCAAACTTCCAACAACGTATTCACAACATCAGTTTGCATCCAAGCTTCATTCACTGATCCACACTGGTTCCTTGTTTGCTAATATCTCAAAGTTCAAATCCTTAACCCTGTTTTCAAATCACTTCATGGTCTTGCACCTCCCTACCCCTTAACTTCCCCTGACCCTACAATCCTTCAGGATCCCTCATCCCAACCCCTTGTAGATTCCTGATTTTATTCAGTCCACCACTCTCAGTTGGTGAATTGGTAAATTGTTTTTTTGTTGTCACATGTACCAAGGTACAGTGAAAAAACTTTGTTTTGCATGCCAACAATACAGGTTATTTCATCACATTAGTACATGTGAGGTAAAACAATAACAGAATGCAGAATATAGTGTTACAGTTTCCAAGAAAGTGCAGTGCAGGTAGACAATGAGCTGCAAGGTCATGATGAGGCAGATTGTGAGTTCAAGTGTCCATCTTGTTGTACTACGGGACTGTTCAATAGTCTTATAACAGTGGGTTCAGCTATCTTGACCCTAATATCTGGAGTTTCCTGCTAAACCTATGAATCTCTCTATCTTCCTTTAAAATGGTACTCAACCTCTTTCATTGGCTTTTACTCATCTCTCCTGATTTCACACACTCAACATGAAATATGCTTCTTTAATGCCAGCACTCTTGTGTAAGTCCCTTGAAACATTTTGCTCCATTAAAGGCATAATATAATACGTAGATTTTTATTTGTTGCTACAAATAGATATTATGCTGCCTCCTTATTAGATATATGTTCCCCAGACAATCCAAAATGTCTCCTGAGATAATTCGATATATCCAATAACATGAAAGGTTTATGCTGTGCTATGCTTCATTTGTAAAGGGGAGTCCATCTCTTATGCAGATTGTAGAGACAGATTTTGTAAGTCCAGTGATGGTAAAATACGTAGCACTTGCTATCAGTACAACTACAAAACTAACAGAAACTTCTGGGTATTCAAAAGCATAACTTGATGGAAATCCAGGAATTCTTGACAGTGATTCCCAACTACCCTACAGGATATTATATAAGCTTCTTCCTTGTCATATCCAGAGATAGCGAATCAGTGTGAACCTCAGGTGTGTGAACATTTCCCACAGCGAAGTTCTCTGAAAGTTGGAAGTAAATTGTTACAGGCACACAAAGCTATAATTACAACCATTTGGCACCAAGAAAATAATTTTACAGATGTCAATTGCTAGCAGCTCAGATAAATATTTTAAATACAATGGTTTTTAAAATTTTTTATTTTTTTATTTTTTACAATGCATGTTTTAGTTTCTACTTTAATGTGATGGTTTATTTTACACTCAGAGAAATGGTTAAAACATGCTCAAAATTGTTCTTTATACTGGCTATCTCGCCTCTTTCTTTCCAGTCCTGATGAAGGGTCTTGACCCAAAATGTCGACTGTACATCTCCCTCCATAAATGCTGCCTGTCCTGCTGAGTTCCTCCAGCATTTTGTGTGTTGCTCCAGATTTCCAGACACAGTCATTCTTGTGTCTTTACACTTACGTAAATGTTTTACTGTCTTCGATGGCAGACAACATAATTGGTCACTCAGCCAATAGGTCCAAGATGTCATCACTGATACTTAATTCCAGGGATCCAACTAGACACAGTGTTGTTAGTGGAGTTAGCTGGGTGACAATTGAAGGGGCTGGAGCACAAAAGCATAGAGAAGGCAGGTGGGACGAGCAGTAAAAATGAGAAAGAACCCATCTGGAGCCCTAAACAGTCCTTCCAGGTGAGGCAGTCCTTCACACGTGAATCCACCGGTGTCATTCATTGCTCCCGCTGCAGCCTCCTCTACATCGGTGAGACCCGACACAGATTCGGGGATCACCTCATCGAGCATTTTTGCTCTGTGCACCATAACAGCCAGGATCTCCCGGTGGCCAGCCATTTGAATTCCACTTCCCATTCCTACACTGACATGTCTGTCCATGGCCTCCTCTACTATTGAGGCTAGACGCAGATTAGAGGGACAACATCTCATATTCCGTCTTGGTCATCTTCAATCTGGCGGCATCAATCTCGATTTCTCTAACTTTTAGAAACCACTCCCCTCTGTTCCCCCCCCCTTCGTTTCCCTTATCCCTCTGGCCCCATTACCCTTTCTCTTTCCCTTCCCCCACCCTCACGACCTGCCCTTTACCCACACCTCCCTCCCTCTGGTTCCCCACCTCCTTCCCTTTATTCCATGGTCCACTGATAGGATTCCTTCTTCTTCAGTCCTTTGCCTCTTCCACCTATCACCTCCCAGCTTCTTACTTCCACTTCCCACCCCCCCCCCACCGCCCTACCTTTCCCCCCCTCAACAGGACTCACCTATTACCCACCAGCTTGTGATCCTCCCCCTCCCCCCACTCATTTCTTCCTTTCCAGTCCTGATGAAGGGTCTTGGTCCGAAACATCAACTGTTCATTTCCCTCCATGGATGCTGCCTGACTTGCTGAGCTCCTCCAGCACTTTTTGTGTGTTGCTCCAGATTTCCAGCATCTGTAGTGTAGGCAGACAATAAAGTGCAAGGTCATGACAAGATTGTGTCCCCATCTGGAGAATGATGGACACTTCAGACTCCCTAACATTCATCAAGGTCAGTACAGGACCTTTAGCTAATTCTAAAGCAAGCTTCAGCTAGCTATTTAAGACTTGCTTCTGCGTGAATGGTCCACACAATAGAACTTCATCAATTATGTCAACCTAAGTGTTACATGCTGTATGATGGCACTACACAAACACAGCATCTTCCACATATATGCACAACATACATGTAGAATGCCTGGATCAAAGGTCCAGAGGTGCATCACAGATTAACAAAATATGATTGCTTCTTCAAATTATATCACATCACATATAACCATTTCACTACAGGATAACATTCTTAGCCCAATAAGTCTCTTTACTTCAAGCAAATTATTTGCATTGATGAAAAACACAATGATGCTGGAGGAACTCAGCAGGCCAGGCAGCATCCGTGGAGAAAAGCAGGCGGTCAATGTTTCGGATCAGGACCCCTCTTCAGGACTCAATTATTTGTATTGCTGTGTTATGTTGACTGATTGCTTCATAACCACTTTCAATTTTCCCAGAGTTTTTGAGCTGATTAACATATTGGAATAATAATTGTTAAGTAGAGGGTGTCGCAAAGCTGTGCTTCTTTTATTCCAGGTGCAAAGAAGAAATAACGTGAGATTTAATATGGTGTTCAAAACAGCAGAGGCTGCTGATAGGGTGAATAAAAGCTGCATCCAGTGACAGGTGGTTTGGTGACTTGAAAGCACAAGTTTAAGATAAACGCAAAAGAATCAAAGCGGATAAAGGGAGAAAAAATTCTATACTGTAGCTGTGAGTGTGCTGCCTTAAAGCACAGGCATAACAGTGGCTTTAAATAGGGAATTGGAGCAACACTTAAAGGAAGAACGTAAAGCAAAGCTTTGGTTAAAGAGCAGGCAGCCTGGGTGCTGATTGGATAGATTTATCAGAGAGGTATATTAGTATGTTTTTAAGGAAATTGAATCATTATTCATAGAAATTATTTATTTATAGAAAATATACAATGCAGAACAATACCAATTAGCCCATTGTATCCATGCTGATCAGGAAATCATATTCCATATGACAATGAGTCTATGGAACAACCCATCCTTATTTCCCTGTAACTTATTCTCTCTCACATGCCCTTGACCCTCCTTCCCCCCATCCACCCAAATCTCCCATCTGCCACCTACACAGGTACGTGGAGAATGTCCAAACTCCACACAGACAGCACCAGAGGTCAGCATGGAAAGCAGATCACTGACTGTGTGACAGCTGCACTACTAACAAAGCCACTGTGCCATCCAACCTAAAGACAACCACAATGTAATGACACCTTCCAGCCCTGTAGTTCACAGCTCTCAGGAACACTTTCAAGTGCTTCTAACCCAGTGTGAAGCAATGTGAAACTCTGGGGAAGGAGCAAGGTGCCCTGTGGTAATCGGATAAGGCTAGCAAAGAGCACCAATGGGCTGAGAGTCCTCCTTTGTGCTCTATCATTTTATGGAGCTATTTGCCACTTTGAATGTAAGCACAGCTCAGTAATTGCAGAGTGAGACAGTACCAGGGAACCCAAAAAAGAAATCATCGCAATGATGTTCAATTTAGCTCCTGGGAAAAATAAATTAAATGTAGGGTAAATGGCACTAAACAGCCAAGCAAGATACCCAACGAAGACTGGAGGGACTTCACATGAACTCCCGCAATTTGGCACAAGCCCGATTATAATAAGTTGTACATTTTAATGGCTTGGAAGCACAGCCTCATTAAAATAATTCCAAAGGCTCATCACAAAATCGGACACACTGAGCATCAGGCAGACTGAGATGCAATTGGTTCTTTCTTTATCAGTTTTATGATGGTACACAAAATATCATTCTGTGACAGATAATTTTCTTTCCCTTGTGAGCAGATACAGACACTCAATTAAATATAATTCGTAGACGCAAGCTGTCACATGTTTTTTTTATTTGTTCTGTAGCAAATGAATGTTAATTATAGACTTTCCTCAGCAAAACAATGATTCTTCTCCTACTTCTGTTGTCCTGGGATGTTCAGTGCTGATGGTTTTAAAAATAAATGTTATTGTCATTCCTGCTTTTTAACCTTTGTAGTGGATTTAACTGGTTTAAATATGTTTTCAGTATGTGGTCACAATTCTCACTGTGTTTTGTGAATCCATGTTGACACACAATCCTAAGTGTGGATACTGTGATTGATGGACCCTTGTTACCCCAAAATCATCAAATGGTATGGAACTAATGCAGTTAAGTGAAGCTGATAGACAGACCCAAAGGAATGGCATATAACTATTCCTAATCTCAATGTTATTGGGAATGGATATGCCGTTTTGGGTCTTTTCACTGAATGACTGATCTGCTGGATGATAATAGGTCAATGGATGTGCTATGCATGGATTCCCAGAAGATATTTGATGAGCTTCTGTATGGGAGCTCTCCAGCTAAAAGTGAGGCGTGTGGAATTGTCAGGTTATAAATAGGGCAGTGCATGGGAGGTAGGTGGGAGGTGGATGAGATAAGGTTACACAGCAATACATCACTCCACTGACCCTGCCTTTGTACTCTGTATAAATAATTCTGGATTCAGGAATTGAAGTGAATATGTGCATTTCAGACAATACAGAAGTGCAAAGTATAGAACTGTAAAGCAAAATTGCAAATTGAAAAAAGGGCATGGGTCAATTAAATCAGTGAGCAAAATAATGGGTGATATTGATTGAAATGGAGTGTGTTGGATGCAAGTATAACAGGTGGGTGTACAACTTTGAAAGCGCAAGCATAATGAATAAAGGGACATCAGATGCAGATACATACAATAACATAATCAGAGAAGTTAATAAGGGGAAGTATACTATATAATACTGTGCCAATTATACAATGAGTTTGTCCAACCATAATCAGAACACTGTGTATTCCCACTGTATGTAATGTGTAAAGTTTTGAGAAAAAGCAAGCAATAATCTGACAGGATAATACTCAAACTGATTGCTATTCCTTACCATGGAGATTCAAGCAGGATTCAATCAAAATTTTAAAACTGTAAATTGCTGAGGTAGATAGTGGAAAGCCCAGATAACGGGGAGATAAAATGGTTGGAAGTGATTTCAGAAAAAAGCTACTTCTCCATGCAAGGGAATGTGGAATATATATATGTGCCTTGAGGATATTAAGGATAAGGGAATAAAAGACAACAAATTAAAGAGATGGACTTGCTATGGGTAGAAGAACAATTACCTTCTCCCCCTTCTCACGTAATAACATTTACTTTCCACAATCAAAACGTGCTGGAGGAACTCAGCAGGTCAGGCAGCCTCTATGGAGGGAAATAAACAGTCGACGTTTCGGGCCGAGACCCTTCATCAGGACTGGAAAGGAAGAGGACAGAAGCCGGAATAAGAAGGTGGGGGGAGGGAGAGGAGCACACGCAGGCAGGCGATAGGTGAGTCCGGGTGAGGAGGGAAGGTAGGTGGGTGGGGAGGGAGGGGAAGATGTAATAAACTAAGAGGTGATAGGTAGAAGAGGTAAGCTCTTCTGATAGCTAGCTGATAGATATCTGAATAGATAGCTGATAGATATCTTCTGATAGATAGCTGAAGAAGAAGGAATCCAGTAGGAGAGGGCAGTGCTCCATGGAATAAAGGATGGGGGAGGGGAGGAGAGGGGATGGGCAGGTCGTCAAGGCGGGGGAAGGGAGCCACAGGACGTCAATGCAGGGGAAGGCCCTCTCACCTGGACTACCTATCACCTGCCTGCATGTGCTCCTCCCCCTCCCCCCACCTTCTTATTCTGGCTTCTGGCCTCTTCCTTTCCAGTCCTGATGAAGGGTCTCGGCCCAAAACGTCGACTGTTCATTTCCCTCCATAGATGCTGCCTGACCTGCTGAGTTCCTCCAGACTTTTTGTGTATTGCTCCAGATTCCAGCATCTGCAGAAATTTTTTGTGTCTCTACTTTCCATAATCTTTATTTTTACTTATTTTTCATGGTTGGAAACTCTGAGTGAGACATGGTTGAGGAAATGGTCTTGTGTAAAATTTCACAGTCACTAACACTGGAATATAATTTCTCCTGCAATTGCTAATGTAAAGGGAGCAGCAAGGTTGTGGGGTTTAACACAAAAAGCTCTGAGATGGTCCCTGACAGTGAATTGGATCCTTGCTGTGCAGCAGGATGAAATAATTTATTTCTGTAATGCCTCCACCACTGCTGACATTGATCATCATGGATTAATAGAAGTAACCTCATGGCTGAAGCAAAAATTTGTGTTGTTACAGAAGAAAACTCAGCAGAGAAACATATCATTCAAATCAACTAATCTGTGATGATCTTCTCCAAATTCTATTCACCTTATTTCAAACTTCCAACACAATTGCATGGAAAGCACAGGATTTAACTTGACTGTTCCATTGATATAACCAAATAAAACTTTATTATCTTAAGATTCATCAGGCTGAAATTCACAGCTTTCGGAATTGATCTTCAGCCAATAAAAAAAATCATACCAATGATACAATTTCCAGTTCAGTCAAGGAGGTGAGTGCAAATGAATGAGAAACTATTTTAACCTAACCCTTCTGTGGAGAAGCTGATGGGACTAGATAGGCTGCCCGTTTCACAGTTTGTTTTATTTAATTTTATTGAAATCAATGGTGGGCTTGGTTGAAATTCCTCATATGTTATTGCATTTTAACTAAATATCATGTATAAGACAAAGTATGAGGTAAACTGGACAATGTATGAGAGGCAAAATAACTGTTGAGTGTTCCGAAGGAAATAACACGAAACTTTTCAACCTGAGAGCCATTGACGAAAAGCATTATGAGGTCTTGACCTGAAACGTTGACCGCCTGCTTTTCTCCACGGATGCTGACTGGCCCGCTGAGTTCCTCCAGCATCATAGTGTTTTTCATCTAGATTCCAGTATCAGCTGTCCTTTGTTTCTCTATGAGGCACAAATACTTTTTTAAGCATTCTGCTCATTAGTTTTGGTAATTGGCAATTGGTTTATTATTGTTACAGGTACAGAGACACAGTGAAAAGCTTTGTTTGGCATGTCATCCATGCAGATCTTTCCAAAATATAAGTACATCGAGGTAGTACAAAGGGAAAGACACATAACACAATGTGGAATATAGTGTTACAGTTACAGTTATAGAGAAAGTACATTGCAGGTAGACAAATAAGGTGCAAGGGCCACAACAAGACAGATTGAGAGATCAAGAGTTCATCTTTATCGTACAAGAGGTTATTTCAAGAATCTTATAACAGCAGATTAGCAGCGAGCCTGGTGATGTTTCTTTTCAAGCTTTTGTATCTTCTGCCCGATGGAAGGGGGCAGAAGAGAGAATGTCCGGGGTGGAAGGTGTCTTTGATTATGTTGGCTGCATTCCCGAGGCAGGAGGAAAAGTAAACCAGAGTTCATGGAGACTGGTTTTAATGATGGACCAAACTATGTCCACAACTCTGCAATTTGTTGTGGTTTTGGGCAGAGCAGTTGCCATACTAAGCTGTAATGCATCCAGATAGGACACTTTCCACGGTGCATCCATAAAAATTGGTGAGGGTCAATGGATACATGCCAAATTTCCTTAAGCCCTCTGAGGAAGCAGAGGTGCTGATGTGTTTTCTTGGCCATAGTGTCTAAGTGGTTGGACCAGGCCAAGGTATTGATGATATTTACACCTCGGAATTTCGAGCTCTCAACTATCTCCACCTCAGCACCATTGTTACATACAGGGGCGTGTGCTCTGCCCCACTTCCTGAAGTCAATGACCAACTCTTTTGGTTGGTTGAGGTAAAGATTGTTCTCTTGACACCATGCCACTAGGCTCTCTATTTCCTTCCTGTACTCTGTCCCATCATTGTTTGAGATCCGGACTTGTAAATGGAGTTGGAGTACGTTCAAGGGAAAAAAACACAGTTAATGCAAATCTCAAATTCCAGCTGTGAGCCACTAATTCATGAAGCAAGGGCAGAGGGTGAAAACTTTCACAGTGTGCATAGTTTCTTTGGAATCAGACAGAGGAAATGCTCACAAAATGGGACTTGGCATTCATAGCGCTCATCTCCCAGCAACCAACTTGCACACTGCATGTCAAGTACACACCAGAGGAATGAATGAGTAAACAAAATCCACACTGTGGTGACTACCACACCATGGGGAAGGTGTGATAGTGCTGGAGAGAGTGCAGAAGAGAATCACCAGGATGTTGCCTGAGATGGAGCAGTTCAGTTATGAGGAGAGATTGGAGAGGCTGGGTCTGTTCTGCCCAGAGCGGCGGGAGTTAAGAGGGGATATGATTAACATATAAAATTATGAGGGGAATAGACAGGGTAGACTGTAGAAAACTGTTTCCCCATATCAGAGATAGGTAAATGAGAGGACATGGTTTTAGGATGAGGTGCAAGAGATTCAGAAGGGATCTGAGGGGGAGATTTTTCACCCAGAGGGTGGGGTGAGAATCTAAAATGCACTAACTGAGAGAGTGGTGGAAAAAGAGTCACTGTCTAGATTGGTGTCTTGCCAGGATGTTGCCTGGACTTGGGGGTCTGAGTTACAAGGAGAGGTTGCGTAGACTAGGACTTTATTCCCTGGAACGTAGAAGATTGAGGGGTGACCTGACAGAGATGCATAAGATCATGAGGGGCACAGACAGTGCGAACGCACATAGTCTTTTTCTCATGGAGGGGCTGCTAAAAACAGGAGGGCACAGGTTTATGATCAGAGGCGAGAGATTTAAAAGGGACATCAGGGGCAGCTTCTTCACGCAAAAGGTGGTGCGTATTTGGAATGAGCTGCCAGAAATAGTGGTTGAGGCGGGCACATTAACAACATTTAAAAGCCATCTAGATACATACATGGATGGGAGAGGTTTGGAGGGCTATGGGCCAAATGCGGGCAGATGGGACTAGCTCGCTGGGCAACACAGTTGGCATGGACGAGTTGGGCTGAGGGGCCTGTTTCCATGCTGTATGACTCTATGATTCTATGAGCATTTGAATCATCCAGGCAGAGAAAGCTATGTGCCAGGTGCCGTAAAATGGAATTAATGTGGATGGACGTCCATTGATTAGTGTGAACCAGTTTCCATGCTCTGTTACTCTACGATTCTAAGATCCTAAAATCCACCATTCAGGAAGGAAGCTGTCAGAGCAATTGGCACCGTCCCACTCCCATCAACACCACCCCTATACCACTGCCATTTGCATAAATGTTGCCATAGGATCTTTTACTCCACTACAGCGTGGAGGCAGGTCCTGGGACTGGAGAGAAATAAAGCCTTGGAAGAAACCAAAAACTTCTGGTGGTACTCAGCAGGTCAGGCAGCAACTGCAAAGGGAGAAAAAAAGTTAACGCTCCAGGCTAATGACTTTTCATCAGAACTATCAAGCACGTTTTATCTTGCAGTAAAGGAGGAGGGGCAGGGAGAACAAAGGAAATATCTGTGATGGGGGAGACCAAGAGAGTCTGAATGACACAAGTAGATATTGTGCCAGCTGAGGAAGTGAGGGTGAAGATTTGTTATTCACAGCTGATCTGACTAGAAGAAGTGTAATTCTATGGTGCCTTTTATGTCCTCGGGACATCCTGAAGTGCTCCTGACCAAAGGAAAGATCACCGAAAGTTGATGAGACCTGCAGATCAAGAACATACCAAGAATACTATCAGGTTAATTGCCCTTGAAGGCAGAAGATTCACAAATTCAGATGTCAGTTTGTCCAGAGAAAGGTCCCATGAATAGAAAAGACCAGAAAATTAGATTTTTTTGCCATTGGTTTACAGATCCTCACAGACAAAGGCACCAAACTAACTGCTGCTTTTTACCCCCCAAATCATGTGGTGGGATATTTTATGTCCACTTAAGAGGGAGGACAGCCTCTCAGTTTAAGGACAGCTTCTATCCTGCTGTTATACGACTCTTAAACAGACCTCCTGTGTGATAATAGTGAACTCTTGACCTCCCAAAATACCTCATCGTGGCCCTTGCACTTTACTGTCTACTCGCACTGCACTTTCTCTGTAACTGTAACACTATATCCTGCATCCTGTTATTGGTTTTCTATTTGTACTACCTCGATGCACTTATGTTTGGAATGATCTGTCTGGATGGCATGCAAAACAAAGCCTTTTATTGTGCCAATAATAAACCAATTACCAATAATATCTCATTCAAAAAATGGCACTTCTGATGCTGCAGCACTCCCTCGGTACTGCACTAAAGTGACAGTGCAGTTTTTGTGTTCAAATCACCAGTTCCCATTTTCTGACCTTCTGCAGTTTGGTTATCACTGAGCACTGCACCAAAATCCCAACACGGATCAGGTTCTCAAATCCAATAAGTGATTTGAACCACAGGCTTGAAATCCCAAAGAAATCTTTAACTAAGCCAAGCTGGTATAATCCGTATGTGAAGCTGTTTGGCTGGTATTCCTAGTACAATATCAATTAAAATGATGAAGAGAGAAAAGAGATGACAGAAGAGGGGCAACAGGGAGTCAATTTCCTGCGTGTGGCCTAATCATACACATTTTAGAAAGGAGACAGAGGGAAATGTACTCGTCTACAAAACATGCAGAAAAATAAGCCAGAAAGAAGACAAGATAAGAGAAGTGAGATCAGGGATCATGCAAAATGTTTGAACTATTTTTGTTTAAGCATTTTCAAGGTTCAGGTTAGTCAGATGGCATTACAATTACAGTAATGAAGCTGCTTCTGACAAGTGACTTGCTGTAATGCTATAATAGGGGGGTTTTGCAGTGTCAGGGAGTGTGAGCTGAAATCATTAAAATGCTAAGACAATTCTCTAGAGCTGCTATATCTCAGCAGGTCAAAATCTGTCACAAGAGGTTTAGCAAAGGCTGGGAGAATCTGGTAATTGTGGCAGTAGATCTCCTTAGAATAATCGGCATTTGGTACAAATTCATATAAATCCCTCAAGATCATGCTTAAAATTAAAGTACTGACAACATCATCCAGTTCAATGGATGCAGACTTCCTTAAGACTTATTATATAGCAGCCAAACCCTTTAATAAATATCCTGTTATTTTGCTTGCTTCATTTTTAACACAAACGTGGGCGTTTGTGAAGGCTTCTTCCTTTGCTGCTTGTTGTTTATCACTGATCAGGTTTTTTTTTTCTTTCTTCAGTTGGACAGATTGAAGGGTTGCTTGAGTAAGGATTTTCCTAGCTCCTCAACAGCAGTTCAAATGGAAGTGTGATTCTGCTTTCTTACATTTTTCCAACCCACTTTCTTCATCCGAGCTTCCAAAAAAAATCCATCAAGAGTTCCTCTCTGACTTGGCATTACAATTCCCTTATGATTTCTGGAACTTAGTACCTTTTGTGAATGCATGATCTAAACAAAATCATCGTGTTGGTGATATTTTTGGGGAATTATTTTGAATGGCAGACTTGTATTTATACATTGCTTTTACATAAAGAAAAACTTTTATTTGCAAAGTGCCTTCATAGCCTGTGAGAGATCCAAAGTGATTTTTTACCCAGTGAAGTACTTTTTGAAATGCAGTCACCATCGTAGTGTAAGAAACATAGCATCCACGTTGTACACAGCAGACTCCCACAACCAGCAATGAGGTACTCCATTTCATGATTTTGAACCAGGAATTTGGCAGGAGACCACAAATAATTCTTTTGCTTGTCTTTAGAGATAGAGATGATGTCCACTTGAGAGGATAGATGGGTCCTCAGTTTAACATCTCACCTGAGAACATTGGTATTGGTATTGGTTTATTATTGTCACTTGTACTGAGGTACAATGAAAAACTCATCTTGCATACCGATCATTCAGGTCAATTCATTACACAGTGCAGTTACATTGAGTTAGTACGGAGTGGATTGAGGTAGTACAGGTAAAAACAATAACAGAGTACAGAGTAAAATGTCATAGCTACAGAGAAAGAGCAGTGCAGGTAGACAATAAGGTGCAAGGTCACAAGGCAGATCGTGAGGTCACATTACATCTTGCTCAGTGTGGTATTCCTTCACTTAATTACACTAGAATATCTGTTTATCTTACTTGTTCATGTTCTTGGAGTGAGGCTTGAATCCACAGATTTTTGATTTGGAAGTGGGTGTGCTGCCAACTGAACATAGTTGACAACACAGATGAAATTAGGCTACAATGAAAGCTTTTCACCTTGCGAAGAGCTGTTTTCCTTTCATTGACTTAGTTTTGGTGTGCCTAATATTTTTCTGGTATTACAGACATATTCCTTCATCTCATCTCACAGAGATACAAGTTACTGATTGGTTAAATTTCTCTTTTCCAGAAACAATTTGCTCAGCAAAATCAATAGTTGGCATATCAAATGATAATATATCTAAACTCTTTTGTTTCATCCCAATCTTCAAAAAGTCCTATTGTGAGCTTTTGTGAACATTGTGCATTTTTTCATCCTTTATTTTTGATATTGGTATTGTTTTATTATTGTCGCTTGTACTGAGGTACAGTGAAAAGCTTGTCTTACAAACCAATTGTACAGGTCAATTCCTCATCTGTACTACATCAATGCACTCTGCACTAATTCAATGTAACAGTGCAGTTACATTGAGTTAGTGCGGAGTGCATTGATGTAGTACAGGTAAAAAACAATAACAGTACAGAGTAAAGTGTCACAACTACAGAGAAAGCGCAGTGCAATAAGGTGCAAAGTCACAACAAGGTAGATCGTGAGGTCATAGTCCATCTCATTGTATAAGGGAACCATTCAATAGTCTTATCACAGTGGGGTAGAAGCTGTCCTTAAGTCTGGTGATACGTGCCCTCAGGCTCCTGTATCTTCTACCTGATGGAAGAGGAGAGAAGAGAGAATGTCCCGGGTGGGTGGGGTCTTTGATTATGCTGGCTGCCACACTAAGACAACGAGAGGTAAAGACAGAGTCCAAGGAGGGGCGGCTGGTATCCGTGATGCGCTGGGCTGTGTCCACAACTCTCTGCAGCTTCTTGTTGTCTTGGGCAGAGCAGTTGCTGTACTAAGCCATGATACATCCAGATAGGATGCTTTCTATGGTGCATCGGTAAAAGTTGGTGACAGTCAAAAGGGACAAACCAAATTTCTTTAACCTTGCAGTCTCCCAGATGCAGAAACCTTCTGCAGCACTGGGATTGATCCATAGTGCAAAGACATATTTGGTCCAGGCTGTTCACGATTTTCCAACCACTGAATGTTCAAGCTTTCTGATCAAGTCGCTGAAGCAGCAGTGCAGAAATCATGCCTTTAAATCCCACCAAAGCAAGTTGCATTTAATTCAGGCATTCCAACAAAATAACCATGATAATTTCTTTTCGGTCCTTGTCCGCTTGACTAGTTGATGAATGTCTTTAGGTTTGCCCTAAAGCTCTCAATACCCAGAAAGATGGAAGTAAACACCACTTAGCCAGTGTCACTCTCCACCCAAGAAAATACATAAAACAATAGCAAAAAACAAACTGCTGGAAGAACTCGATGGGTCGAGCTGCATCTGTGGGGGAAAGTTATGGTCGACATTTTGGGTCAAGCCGCTGCATCAGGACCACCTACTACACCCCCCCCCCACCCCGTTGACTCTTAGAAATTTTTTCATATGTGCCATGGAAAGCATCCTATCCAGGTGCATCACAGTTAGGTATGACAATACTTTTCACGTAACTGCAACTAATCGCAGAGAGTTGTGAACACAGCCCAGTCCATCACTCAAATGAGCCACCCCTCTGTAGTAGGAGAGCACATGGCTGTCACCTGACAGTAACAACACTGATCCCTCTGGACAGAGGACAGGATTGCTCCTCGGATCGGAAGTGACACCACTGTCAATCAAGGTGTGGGTCCACTCCACCCATCAGGTGTGGGCATAGGGATTGGACCTGGAGAGCACCTTTGTTCCTGAACCTGCCTGACCGTTGACCTGTCTAATCACCTGGCCAGGCTCCACCCAGCACTATAAAAGAGTGTTGCACTCCCCTGGCCCTTCCTCTTTCGACTGTCCCAGGAATAGTGAGACAACGCTGCAGAGACCACTGATAAGAGTCTGCACTACCATGTGGTTTGGGAGTGTCTTAGTCAAATTCCAGGGAGTGTTATAGCCAATGCTTGTTTGAGTCAAGGTATTCAGGCATTGAAGTGTTTATCCCTCGATAAGCTGTACCTTGTTTATTGTGTGTTGGTGTGTGTGAGTGTATCTCATCCTCGTTGCGATTCCCCCTCACGTTCGCAGTCTCCTACGTGTGTGTGTGAGTGTGCATCTGTTGCCATTCATTCTGTCCCTGAGTTTGTCTTTGTTAATAAACCATTTTTAAATTACAAAGACCGTGTCCAGAGTTCCTCTACCTTTAAGATTCCAAAAGAACAACTTCACACAACACCCTCCGCTGACTCCGTCTACACTTCCCGCTGCCTCGTGAAGGCAGCCAACATCATCAAGGACCTCTCCCACTCGGTCATTCTCCCTTATCCCCTTTCCCATCAGACAGATAATACAAAAGCTTGAAAGTACGTACCACCAGACTCAAGGACAACTTCTAGCCAACTGTTATCGGCATCTTGAGCAGACTTATCATATGCTATAGATGAACTCTTGATCTCCTTATTTACCTCATCGTGGCCCTTGTCTACCTGCTCTGCACGTTCTCTGTGGCTGCTATACCATATTCTGCATTCTACTGGGTTTTTTGCTCCCTCAATGTAATTATGTATGCAAAAAAAGGTTTTTCACTGCATCTTGGTACACATACATAAACAACAAACCAATGAACTGAAACCCCACCCCTTGCCTCCCATCACTATTTATCTTCCTCTTCTAACCCCAAGCCTTGCCCCAGCTTCAATCCCTGCCAGGCCTTCACAATTCCCACCCCCTCTCTGATGCTAAGTAGACCTGATGCAAAGTCTCAAACCAAAACGCCGACTATTCCCACCCACCATCAGACTAAGTGGTCAAACTAAGTTCCCACCCACCATCAGACTATATTCCCAGATGCTGCCTGACCCGCTGAGTTCTTCCAACAAAAGGAGTCTGGTGCTTTTAGCTCCAGACTCCAGCATCTGCAGTCTCTTGTGTCTACATAAACCAATAGGTTGCAAGAGATGGAAAACTCTTGAGCAATTTGTGTTCAACTTCAAATGTTCTTATTTCACTCAAAGCTCACAAAAGATAAAGGTGCCCTGCAAAGTTTTCTCTGGATTGGCTTCCAGCAGTGTGGACCAAAAGTCTTTATTAATCAATTTCCTTCTTAACACTTGGTTATTTTCCTCAATCATCACTTCATCCATTTCACAAAAAAAGGTTTGTGCTAAGTTCGTTGTGTACTCCTGCACTGTGCGATGTTTGTGCACTACGCATCTGTTGCAGTGCCTGCACCATCTGTTACACAGTCACTTTTCCAATGTTGGCATCAAACGGTACAGTTGAAAATTGTTCCTGTCCAGATTCTTGTACCTATTTTCTATTGAGGTCATATGACAGCATCCAGAATTCATTCTGTTGCACATCGGGAACCAAATATAGTGCATTGATTTGCTAAGTAATGAAATGTTGGCATTTTCTTAATATCCATTGTTGCTCATCTCATTTTGCCAAAATTAATGATATCAATATTTCAATTAGACAGTGCCAAGTGAAAGGATTCTTCAATATGAACTAATGGAGAGTTTGTTGGAATTACCATATATTGTATGAGATCAGACTAAAGCCAAAAAGTTTCTCTTCATGTTGAGTAGAATTGTGAGACATTCAAAGCATTTTGGCTGGTCTTCTTGGATCCAGTGCATTGGTTTGAAAAGTTCTTCAGGCTTTTCTGGACGTTGAATATATTCACTTTGGGATAAATCCAACCATGGTGCAATGAAACCTGGCACTGACAAGTAGGAGAAGAAAATGAATTATTGTGATTGGAAAGTTGATCATCAGCCATGAACTTTGGGTCAGGCCAAGTGTGCTGTGCCTATATTTCTTAATCCGACTTTTAGTCTGATGGTGGGTTGTTAGTTGCTGCCCAGTGATAGCACACAGATAGATGACCATAGCAAGCCCAAAACCATTTTGTACACAACTCATAGACATTTGGACCTGGAACAAGAAGTATGTGATAAAGAATGAAGATATAATGAACAAAAAAACAGCATTTAGTTTATGAGTTTGTCTGGAAAGCTTTTGCAATTTCATTTTCATCCTGTTAAGAAATTGCATGGATCAGTCCTCCAGTTAACATATCATTATTTACTTTAAATGAACAACATTTGGCCAGGAACATAGACCATTCGAGAAAATTGCACCAACCAGAAATGAGACAGCAATATAATAGATGACATTTGCATTAGCTCTTTCAAGGTTTTTTCTATAGCCCAACACCATTTCATTTCTTTACAGATTTTTAAAATTAATTTGTGGGGGTCTACATGTCACTGTCAGGACCATTAAGTAATACCCATGCCTAAAAGTCCTTGAGCTACAGTTCACTGGACTATTTCTGAGGACAGTTAAAATTCTAGGGCAGTACAGTGCTGCATCTGGTAGAGGTGCTGCTTCACAGTGCCAGAGACCTGGGTTCAATCCCGACTTCAGGTGCTGTCTGTATGGAGTAGTTTGCACATTCCTCTGTGATTGCATGGGTTTCCTCCCATATCCCAAAGACACAT
Organism: Pristis pectinata; assembly: GCF_009764475.1. Lineage (NCBI taxonomy): Eukaryota > Metazoa > Chordata > Chondrichthyes > Rhinopristiformes > Pristidae > Pristis > Pristis pectinata. The sequence continues at coordinate 94,743,026 of NC_067412.1, forward strand.
AGATCATAGAACATTACAGTACAGTACAGGCCCTTCAGCCCACAATGTTGTGCCAACATTTTATCCTGCTATAAGTCTATCTAACCCCTCCCTCCCACATACCCCCCTATTTCTCTATCATTCATGTGTCTATCTAAGAGTCTCTTAAATGTCCCTAATGTATCTGCCCCCACAAACACTGCAGGCAGTGTGTTCTACGCACCCACCACTCTCTGTGTAAAAAACTTACCCCTGACATCCCCCTTATATCTTCCTCCAATCACCTTAAAATTCTGTCCCCTCGTGTTAGCCATTGTCGCCCTGGGAAAAAGTCTCTGCCTGTCCACTTGATCTATGCCTCTTATCATCTTGTACACCTCTATCAAGTCACCTCTCATCCTCCTTCTCTCCAAAGAGAAAAGCTCTAGCTCGCTCAACCTATCCTCATAAGACATGCTCTCCAATCCAGGCAGCATCCTGGTAAATCTCCTCTGCACCCTCTTTAAAGCTTCCACATCCTTCCTATAATCAGGCGACCAGAACTGAACACAATACTCCAAGTGTGGTCTGACCAGAGTTCTATAGAGCTGCAACATTGCCTCGCGGCTCTTGAACTCAGTACCCTGACTAATGAAGGCCAACACACCATATGCCTACTTAACGAAGGTTGATAGGTTTATTGGGCACTGTAAATTGCCCCTAGTTGTAAGAGAGTGATAAAATCTGGGAGGATTTGATAAATATCTGAGAAGAAAAAAAATTTGGATTAATGTAGGATTTGTGTAGACGGATGGTTGATGATCAGCATAGACTTAGTGGGCCAAATAACCTATTTCCACACTGTATCTCTCTATGACTCTAAGAGATCGCTGTGGATCCAAAATAACAGGTAACGATGGCAGATGTACAGAAAGGATATTAGTAAACCAGACGGGTTTTACAACAACCTGACATCCAATTAAGTTTTCATAATGGAATTCAAACTCATGCCTCTGGATTACAATCCAGACGTCTATATTGATAGTCAAATAATGTGTCTATTATGTTCCAATACCGTATTTAACTGGAATGATGTTGCTCAGATCTAACACTCCCAGAGACACACAAGACTGTAGATGCTGGAATCTGAAGCAAAAAGAAAACTGCTGAAGGAACTCAGTGGGTTGAGTAGCATCTGTGGGGGGAAAGGAATTGTCCAAGTTTCAGGTCAAGCCCCTGCATCAGGACTGAGAGTAGAGAGGGGAGTTAGCCAGTATAAAGGGGGAGGAGTGAGACAGGGGCCAGTAGGTGATAGGTGGATTGAGGAGGGGTGAGGGGTGATGGGATGATGCAGTCAGGTGGAGGACCTTTCAGCCTCTGGTCCACCTCCGCCCTCCCCTCCCCATGTCAGGAGCAGGCACGGTAGTGCAGCGGTTAGCGTAACGCTTTACAGCGCCAGCGACGCCGGTTCAATTCCGGCCACTCTCTGTAAGGAGTTTGTATGTTCTCCCTGCATTCCAAAGACGTGCAGGTTAGGAAGTTGTGGGCGTGCTATGTTGGTGCCGGGAGCGTGGTGACACTTGCGGGCTGCCCCCAGAACACTCTACGCAAAAAGATGCATTTCACTGTGTGTTTCCATGTACACATGACTAATAAAGAAATCCTTCCTTATCCTCTCCTATCCAATTCCGTCATCTTCAGCCCTTTTGTCACTTCCATCTGCTTCTGTCTCCCAACCCCACCCCTCTGCCTCCTGGCTCCACCTGCCCATCACCCCTCACCCTTCCTCGGTCCACCAATCACCTCCCAGTTCCTGTCTCAACCCCTCCCCTCTCCTCTCTCCTCTCCACTCTCAGTCCTGATGCGGGATCTCGACCCGAAACGTCGACAATTCTTTTCCCTCCACAGAAGCTGCTCGACCCGCTGAGTTCCTCCAGCAGTTTGCCTTTTTGCTAACATTTCCAGCCTCAAGCTTGCATATACCCTCAACCGCACTGGGTTCAAGGGATCACTCAAATGTCTATTCCACCAAACAATGTTGGTCCTCAAGAGACGGGACACAAGAGACTGCAGATGCTGGAGTCTGGAGTGAAAAAACAAATTGTGGACGAATTCAGCAGGTCAGGCAGCATCTGTAGAGGGAAAAGAACAGTTGACATTTCGGGTCGAGACCCTTCATCAGGACTCAAAGAGTAGAGGGGAGATGGTCAGTATAAAGAGATGAAGGGGAGGGGTGGGTCAGGAGCTGGCAGGTGATAGGTGGATCCAGATGGAGGAGGGAAGGGTGGAAATAGTGACAGAGGCTGGGAGGTGAGAGGGAAAGGCGACAGAAGGCCGCAGACGTTGGAAGGGAAGGTGGAGCGTGGAACCAAAGGTGGGGGCAGATGGGAACAGTAAGGGGAGAGGGGGCACAGTGGGAGGAGTGTAAGGGTGATGGGCAGATGAAGTAGGCAGGGGAGGGGAAAGTGGGCAAGAGGGGGCTGGGGATGAGTGGGTGGGTGTATGTAGGAGGAACTGGATAGACCAGGAGAAGAGAGAAAGGGACAGAGGGGGAGCAATCTGAAATTGCTGAAGGATATTCCGTTGGGAGAGAGAAATGTCAGTGTAGCATGCCGCAATTATCAGTATTCATTTCCTTCATGCTTATTAGACTTCTACATTACAATACCTAACCCTCAGAGACAAAAGCTGCTGTCAAGAGATTTTCAATGTATACACCACAATAAAGATCAAATTATACTTGGGACAAGTCAGTAATTGTAATGGCAACACGAGACCGTAGATGTTGGAATCAGGAGCAAAAAGCAAGCTGCTGGAAGAACTCAATGGGTCAGGCAGCGTCTGTGGAGGTGAGTGAATGGTCGACATTTCAGGTCAAGACCCTGCATTAGTCATGATAATGGCCTCCTGCAAACTGGAGAACACAATATTTTTGGGAGAAGGTCATGACCTTCTTTCTCCCTCAAGTTTATACAATCGAGCACCACATTGTGTTTGAGTTTGTTCTGCAAAAGGCTGACTCTCATGGCTCAGAGGATTTCTGTAGCTCTGTGATATTGCATGTCAAATCTAACACAATGTTCTTCTTTGAAGCAAACAGTTCTCCATTGAGAACGCCCTCATTAGCTACTCATGAACACGGGTCTTATTTTGTATTTTGCTATTGTTGTTCAGTTTGAAACATCAATCCATAACACTGTATAAATAAATGGCAATGAAAATGTCACTCACTTGCACTACTCAAAATCCATAATCACGCAATCAAAAAAATTAGTTTAGTAAAATGAGATTCAGCGCAAAATATTTGTGAAGTAATGCATGCTGCTGTTAGAGTCAATGAAAGAATAATTATCCTTCCTGCATTAAGACAAAAATAGATTGGCAATGACAATTTAATGGCTGCTTCAAAGAAAACCATTACAGCACAGAGACCAATTTGAAAAAGTCTATTCCAATACTTTCCTTGCCATTTCTGAAATTCAGACCAGTGTACACAAGGAGCACTTTAATTAAATGAGGTTTAGATTAGGCGTTTGAACAACAGAAGAAAACTAATGCCTTAATAATAAACATATGGATAGCCTAATTCCTGCTCACAGTATGCAGTGCTCATAAATTGATGATCTCTTTAGATATTCTGGAATTTATCCCCAAGATACAAGAAAATGACCCAGGGGAAATTTGTATACATATGGCTCAGTGCAGATGTGGGAGCTTGTCATATGTGGGGTAACACCTCACAGATGAAATAAATGAATTTAAAATATCTTCAGACACACGCCAGGTTTAAATTTAGTAAACCAGTCCCTTCAATAGTGAGACTGACTGCGAGATATTTTCTTTGTTGTCTTGACACTAAAAAAAATACAAAGTTTCAAAGCTATGGATTCAAAGAGATTGTACTTTCAGCTTGATTAACATATGCAAATATCAAAGGAAATGAATAAACATATATATTTCACTGTACAATTTTGCTGACAGCTTCACAGGCACACAGAAAGTCACTGTTGGATTCAAATAAAGCTGGCGTTGCAGCACTTTCTTGCATTAAACTATCATTAGCTTAAACAGACTTGTGTTAGAAAAAAAATTTAAACAATAAAATTAAAATAAGCAGGATTTTACAGAAATAAAATGTATGAAAATTGAAGATAGTTACAGCAGCCCTGCAGAATCACACAGCATTCATTGCTGCACTATTGCTAAATTATTCAAGAGGATGTTTTACACCAACTTAAGTCTTTTCTTACGTGATGAGCAATTGAGATGTTAAAGTGGTGTTGGAGCTATCTGACTTCAATAGCCACATATAATCAAAATAGTGCACAATATTGGAGTGTATGTTTCCTCAAACAGCTTTGAACACTGATCTATAGCCAAGAACAAGAATTTCCTTTGCTTTTCTTTTGAGTATTATTTTGATCGAATCAACGGTGCCATTTCCTTACAATAACACTTAGAGAATGGAATGTCTGCTTTAATGGGGAGAGCAAAAAATTAAAACACTTAAAATGCAACAGAATAATTAATTAATCTAAATTTATTGAACTAATTAAAAAAACGTGAATTATCTGAAACTTACTTCTCCCCATCACAACCTTTCTTCTCCAGTAAGTTATAAAGTCATTGAGAGATACAAGCTCTTTGTCCCACCAAGTCTGTGCCAAATATCAACCCACCCATCTCGTTTTATACTAACCAATTTTATTCTCCCCACATTCCCATCAACTTCCATCAAGATTCTACCTCTTACCTACACACAAGGGGCAATAATACAGCAGCCAATTAACCTTCTAGCTTGTGCAGGTTTGGGATATGGGAGGATACGAGAGCACCTAGTGGAAACCCATGCAGTCACAAGGAAATTGTGAAGGCTTCACACAGAGAGCACCAGAGGTTAGGATCGAACCTGGGTAGCTGGTGGTGTGAGGCAGTAGGTCTACCTATTGTCCTGTCACTGAACTTGCACAGCAGGAATCTGGGACAACTTCAGTGGGAAACTTTACCATCTGGAAATCCGCTAAAGTTCGAGCCCTGGTCTGGACTACATGAGGAGTTCAAAGATGGAGTGCAATCTGCTTCCCAAAGTCAATGGACAGAAGCCCTTGCCACTAATTTGAAGATGAATCAGAAAGTTATCCCTTTGACCCTGGTCTATATTCACCCCTCACTGGACAACAACAAAGTATTTGCTCATTATCAAGTTGCTCCTTGTGGGAGCTTCTCATGTGCAACTTGGCTGCTGCACAACATATGGAGAGAATAGGTGGCAAGGAAAATTAGTAGTAAATGGAAATACTCTGAGAGCTGGCACAGTCTCAATTGGCTGAATGACCTCCATTTTCATCACAAAAACCAGCCTCCCCTCCAGGGACTTAGTCTACACCTCTCTGTTTTGGAAAATCGGCCAATATATTCAAAGAACCTTCCCATCCTGGACATTGTCTCTTCATCCCCCCTCCCATTGGGCAGAAGATACAAAAGCCTGAGAGCATATACCACTAGGCTCAAGGACAGTTTCTATCCACTGTTATAAGACTATTGAATGAACCTCTTGTATGATAAAATAGTCTCTTGACCTCACAGTCTACCTCGTTATGACCTTACACCTTATTGTCTGCCTGCACTGCACTTTCTCTGTAACTGTAACACTGTATTCTGCATTCTGTTATTGCTTTTCCCTTGTACTACCTTGATGTACTGATGTTATGAAATGATCTGTATGGATTACATGAAAAACAAAGTTTTTCACTGTACCTCAGTACGTGTGACAACAATAAACTAATTACCAATTCTATGTCAAAAGGAACTATTGTAAGATTGGTGAAATTGGTAAATTGGTTTATTATTATCACCTATACCAAGGTATGCTGAAAAATTTGTCTTTCATACCATCCATGCAGATCAATTCATTAGAACAGTGCATTGAGGTAGCACAAGGTAGAGACAATAACTGAATGCAGAATAAAATGTTACAGCACACAGAAAGTGCAGTGCAGATAGATAGTAAGGTGCAAGGTCACAATGAGGTAGATTGTGAGATCAAGAGTCCATCTTATCATACAAGGGAACCATTCAACAGTGTTATAACAGTGGAGTAGAAGCTCTCCTTGAATCTGGTGGTAAGTGCTTTCAGGCTTTTGTATCTTCTCCCCGATGGGATGGGGAGAAGAGAGAATGTCCGGGGTAGGTGGGATCTTTAATTAAGCTGGTTGCTTTACCAAGGCAGCCAGAAATGTAGATAGAGTCCATAGATTGGAGACTGGTGTCCATGATGTGATGAGCTGTGTCCACAACTCTCTGCAGTTTCTTGCAATCACAGGCAGAGTTGTTGACATACGAAGCCGTGATGCATCTGGATTGGATGCAATATGGATCCAAGTGTTTCATTAATTAAAAAGCACTTTGGCATTCTACAAAGGACGAGAAAGACCCTTAATAAGTCCAAATCTTCTTCCAACTCTGAAGGCTTGCATCTGGTTACATTTCTGTGTTAATTTTCCCAACTGTTGCACAACATTCCGAGAAGGAAATACTTCACCATCCGACATTTGTGGGGTTTGAAAGATTTCACTCACCCTTCTACATGTTTTTAATTTAGATGTATCTTCTTTGCTGGGTTTTGTAAATTAATCCCCACTCAGGTTCAGAGGTACTGTTATTCAATCAATGAGCAAGAAATGGAGAATATCTGTTGTACAAATCTCTCATATTCTCAGAATAATCACTTTTATACACAGTTGAAACAATGATTGACAGTTGACTGGTGTGAGCTTACTTAAATATTGCTGGTGGGCCGGTGAGAAATTTGACTCACCCCCTTTATCCTCAATGATTTCATCAATACCCTGCATGTGTTCAGGACAGGAGGTCTTTATTGCCTCCACCAGATCCCATCCTCCAAATGATATCCCCAGATATCATTATTTCATGGTTCTTATCCATTTAATCCTTCTTCATCCACATCTCCCAATTCTCAAGACAAAGTAATAAATACTCTTGTGCCCAATGTACTTAACAAAATGTCCTTGGACTGACTGGTATTGCTTGAACAACCTCCACTTGGCTAATGGCTCCCCTGTTCCTGGCCGTCTGAAGTTCCTAAGTACATTACTTAATGTATGAGGAGCATTTTCTATCTCCGGGCCTGTATTCATGGAGTTCGGGAGGATAACGGGAAGATCTCATTGAAACCTACCAGATACTAAAAGGCCTGGATAGAGTGAACGTGGAGAAGATGTTTCCATCAGTAGGAGAGTCTAGGATCCGAGGGCACAGCCTCAGAATAAAGGGACGTCCCGTTAAAACTGAGATGAGGAGGAATTTCTTCAGCCAGACGGTAGTGTATCTGTGGAATTCATTGCCCCAAAGGGCCGGAGAGACCAAGTCACTGTGTTTATTTGAGGCAGAGATTGATAGGTTCTTGATTGGTAAGGGGGTTTAAGGTTATGGGGAGAAGGTGAGAGCATAGGGTTGAAAAAAGAATCAGTCATGAATGAATGGTGCAACAGACTTGATAGGCCAAATGGCCTAATTCTGCTCCTATATCTTATGGTATTATGGTCTTACTTTGGCCAATTATCCAACAAGTTAGTTCATAGCATTTTACCAGAATAGAATATACTACTAAAGCAGTGGCTTACCCTTGAGGATAGGTTGAGTGAGCCAGGGCTTTTCTCTTTGGAGAGAAGGAGGATGAGAAGTGACTTGATAGAGGTGCACAAGATGATAAGAGGCATAGATCAAGTGGACAGTCAGAGACTTTTTCCCAGGGCGACAATGGCTAATACAAGGGGACATAATTTTAAGGTGATTGGAGGAAGGTATAAGGGGGATGTCAGGGGTAAGTTTTTTACACAGAGAGTGGTGGGTGCGTGGAATGCACTGCCTGCAGAGGTTGTGGGGGCAGATACATTTGGGACATTTAAGACATTCTTAGATAGACACATGAATGATAGAAAAATAGGGGGCTATGTGGGAGGGAAGGGTTAGATAGATCTCAGAGCAGGATAAAATGCCGGCACAACATTGTGGGCTGAAGGGCCTGTACTGTGCTGTAGTGTTCTATGTTCTATTCTACATTTAGTAGTTTTCAACATACAGTTACTGATTTTACACTCTCCAGTCACTGTACACAAACATGATTAATATAAAATAAGCATTTTAGAAGCTGGTGCTCCTGGTTAGCAAGTTTCTAAAACATAACTCCCCACTATTCTATATCTAGGAACTATACCCAACACTAACACAGCGGTATTGTAAAAATAAATGAATTGTCGAGCAGCCCAGAAGGAAGCCATCTATTCTTTCCTCAAACAATTCTTACAAGTCCTAAAACGCTGTTGACGTTTAATCTGCAGCACTCTTAAACCTGTTAAATGGTTGTGAATTAATCTCCCGATGGTTCACAGAATAAATTCTTCACACTGAGAACAGTAAAAATATAAAAACTAAATATTATTTAAACCACGAGCGTCTCTGTTGGTAGTTAGAGTGATGTGGATATTCTTGTGCAAGAAACTTAGAAAGTTAGTGTGGTTACACAACAAGTACTCTGAGGGCAAGTGGAGTGTTTGTCCTTTACTATGAGGAGGATGGAAGTCCTGCTGCAACTGCACAGGACCCTGGTGAGACCGTCTTGGAGTCCTGCATGTCATGTTGGTTTCCATACCTAATGAAAGATTTACTTGCATTGGAGGCAGTGTAGAGAAGGTTCAATCCAATGATTCCCGGAATAAAAGAGGTCGATGTATAGATAGAGCGATACAGCATGGAAACAGGCCCTTCAGCTCAACTGGTCCATGCCGACTATAATGCCCATCTAAGCCAGTCCCATTTGCCCGTGTTTGGCCCATATCCTTCTAAACCTTTCCTGTCCATGTACCTGTCCAAATGTCTTTTAAGTGTTGTTATTGTACCTGTCTCAACCACTTCCTCAGGCATCTCGCTCCATATAAGCACTACCCTCTGCGTGAAGAACTTGCCCCTCAGGTCCCTTTTAAATTTTTCCCATCTCACCTTAATTTTGTTTTCCTCTCACCTGAGACCTTTTGAAGAAAGATAGAGTAAATTCGGACCTTCCTCATAAGGTAGATGTTATTTGGAAGTTTTCCCTCCTGGGGTAATCAGGAATTAGGATCCATGGTATCAGAGTAAAGAGATGTCCATTGAAGAATGAATTTTGAGGGAATTTCTTCTGTAAAGGGGTTGTGAACCTTTGAAATCCCCTACCTAAGAGAATTGCTGACATTATTAAATATATTTAAGCTCAGTTAGGTAGATTTTCAGATTAAATGAGATTCAAATGCCATGGGGCTTGTGCAGTAGAGCAGAGTTAATCAAATCAAAATCAAATCAGCCACAATCTACTTGAATAGCAGAGTAGCTTCAGAGATTGGGTGATATACAACTGCCCTTCTTGACTTTTCATAGGTTCTTATGTAAATTTAGTTAGACCACACCTGGAGTATTGAAAGCCTGAGTTTTACTAGTTTTGGAAGGATTGCAGTGTAGGTTTACCAAAATAATGCTTCTAACCCAGGAGTCAAATTGCAAGGAGAAGTTATAAAAACTAAGGTTGTATTCCCTGGAAATTATAAGGTTATGGTGTAATTTGTTCAAAATTTTCCAGAGTAGAAGAACTAATATAAAAGAACTCTTTCTGCGGGTTGTGAAAATCGAAGACAAGGAGGCAGAGTCTAAAAAGCAAGAAGTAAAGTCAGGCAATACTTCTACATGCAGAGAGTATTAGGTGCTTTTGGAAGTCTCTCAGGCAGGCCAGTTGTTCATTTTAATTCAGATAATGGAGGATTTATTTGGTAATCAATTAAAGGAGATGGAGCAAAAGCAGATAATTAGTAACTGGAAATTGGTAATTGGTTTATTCCTGTCACATGGAATTGAATTTAGGAGCCAAGAGGTAATGTTGCAGCTATATCGGACCCTGGTCAGACCCCACTTGGAGTACTGTGCTCAGTTCTGGTCACCTCACTACAGGATGTGGAAACCACAGAAAGGGTGCAGAGGAGATTTACAAGGATGTTGCCTGGATTGGGGAGCATGCCTTATGAAAACAGGTTGAGAGAACTGGGCCTTTTCTCCCTGGAGTGACGGAGGATGAGGGGTGACCTGACAGAGGTGTATAAGATGATGAGAGGCATTAATCGTGTGGATAGTCAGAGGCTTTTTCCCAGGGCTGAAATGGTTGCCACAAGAGGACGCAGGTTTAAGGTGCTGGGGAGTAGGTACAGAGGAGATGTCAGGGGTAAGTTTTTTACTCAGAGTTGTGAGTGTGTGGAATGGGCTGCCGACAACAGTGCTGGAAGCGGATACGATAGGGTCTTTTAAGAGACTTTTGGATAGGTACATGGAGCTTAGAAAAATAGAGGGCTATGAGTAAGCCTAGTAATTTCTAAGGTAGGGACATACTTGGCACAACTTTGTGAGTCGAAGGGCCTGAATTGTGCTGTAGGTTTTCTATGTTCTATGTTCTATGAACCTAGGTACAGTGAAAAAACTTAGTTTTACATACCATCTATCTAGATCATTTCATCACCTCAGTACATTGAGGTAATACAAGGGAAAAGCAATAACAGAATACAGAATAAAGTGTTAAAGTTACAGAGAATGTGCAGTGCAGGTAGACAATAAGATGCAAGGCCATGACGAGGTATATTGTGAGGTCCAGATTTAGATGAGAGGTCAACATTTAAAAATGGAGAATGAAGGGGATGGAAACTGTGGTCAGAAGTAACAAATTTTGGAAGTGGCATGTTCATCAACTGCAAACAGACTTCTGGAGGAACTGGGGAAAGGAATTGTCAACATTTCGGGTCGAAATCCTGCACTGTTCGTAGCTCCTACATTGTTTTGTTTATGTTCTCGCTCTTTAAACTGCGCCCATTTACTTATTGATCAGATAACCTTGCTTATTGCTGATCCCCATGGTCACCTCAGCTTTACCCTCTCCTGACGTCCCATAGCTTTACAAGCTCCTTTTGTCCATTTCCCAGTTTTGACCTGAAACTTTCTCTGCTTCTCCTCCCACAGATGCAGACTGACTTGCTGAGTATTCCGTCATTTTCTGTTGCTAATTTAGCAAGTAACAGCATATTGAAGTTCATTTGATTTTCATTGACTGCAGTAAGTAGTCTTAGCTCACCAACAAAGTGAGGAATAGAATCCAAGTTGACCAGCAGTGTTTGTATGTATGGAACTGGGCTTATAAAAATGAGTAATGTTAAACCAAGCAGCTTCACCGACACATAGAGTGTCAAAGACGAACATGAAACAGATCAGAAACAGTGATGCTTAAAATGTTCATTAAAACTTGACTGTAAAGTCAATTCCCTTGACTCCACTTCAACAGAATTATTTAAATATGCAGGTGATGTCCCAGCACTGAGACGTTCTCCAGAGCAATAACTCTCTCTTGGCCTCCTATTCTGGCCCTCTGAACATCTCCAAATTTGATGGTACCACGATTGATAATCCTGCCTTCATCGAATGAGGCCCTCAACTCTAGAAAACTCCACCGGACCCCAAAGCTCCTGGCTTGCTATCTCTCACTCCCACCACACTTCAGGACTTGCCATAAAACCTACCTCCCTTGCCTCAGGACACCTGCCCTTATATCTGGTGGCACTTGTCTTTTGGAGACACAAGAGACTGCAGATGCTGGAATCTGGAGGAACACACAAAGCGCTGGAGGAACTCAGCAGGTCAAGCAGCATCTATGGAGGGAAATGGACAGTCGATGTTTTGAGTCGAGACCTTTCATCTGGTCATTTGTCTTTTGTTTGATAAGACTATTGTGATATGCAAAATGTAAATGAATTCCTCAGTGTATAATGGGATATTGTGCTGGGAAAGTAAATGTAGAATAGCAATGGGCCCAGGACAAGTGGCAACACGTCGGTAGGGTGATAAAGAAGGCATACAGCATGCATGCCTTCATTAGTCAGGGCACTGAGTATAAGAGTTGGCAAGTCATGGTGAAGACTTTGGTTAGATCACATTTGGAGTATTGTGTGCAATTCTGGTCATCCCATTACAGGAAGGATGTGAAGGTTCGGAAAGGGTGCAGAAGAGATTCACCAGAATGTTGCCTAGATTAGAGGGGATGGAACAAACATAGATTGTCTTCCCTGGAGTGTCAGAGGTTGAAGGGCAACCTGATAGAAAGTCAAAGTCAAGGTCAAGTTTATTGTCAAAGACACGAGTACATGTATGCATAGGTGCAATGAAAAACTTGCTTATAGCAGCATCACAGGCACACAGCATCAGATAAGCAGCATTCACAGAAAAACATAAATTAAACAAGAAAGTACACAATTAGAACAAAAAAAAGTTCATTTTAGTGCAAAGTGATCAAAGTGGTCATCGTGTTGCTAACATCTGGTGATTAGTCTGTGCCAGTTTGTTCAAGAACTGAATGGTTGAAGGGAAGTAGCTGTTCTTGAACCTGGTGGTGTGGGACTTCAGGCTTCTGTACCTCCTGCCCGATGGTAGCTGTGAGAAGATGGCATGGCCTGGACGGTGGGGATCTTTGATGATTGATATTGCCTTCTTGAGGCAGCGCCTCATGTAGATACTACCGATGGCAGGGAGGGATGTGCCCCTGATGTATTGAGCAGAGTCAACATTTGAATTGCTGTACCAGGCCATGATGTAACCAGTCAGATAAAATATACAGAAGTGTATAAAATTATGAGAGACAAAGATAGGGTAGATAGTCAGAGTTTTTTTCCTAGGGTGGAAATGTCAAATGCTAGAGGACATTGATTGGTAAAGAGGTTAAGGGTTATGGAGAGGGGTGGGAAAATGAGGTTGAAAAATAAAATCAGCCATGATTGAATGGAGGAGCAGCTTCGATGGGCCAAATGGCCTAATTCTGCTCCCATATATTATGCTTTTATGGTTATATGTTTAAGGTGGTGGGGAAAGTTTAAAGGAGATTTGCAAGGCAATTTTTTTTACACAGAGAGTGGGAGGTGCCTGGAACATGTCTTGGGTGTTGAAAGTATGCACAATAGCAATGTTTAAGAGGCATTTAGACAGTGACATGAACAGGAAGGGGAATAGATGAATATGGACCACGTAAAGACCGATGTAATTAATTTAAACTGGTATCATGGTCAGCACAGATATTGTGAGCCAAAAGGCCTGTTCCTCTGCTGTACTGTTCTATGTTTTATGATGTTTGTAAGTCAAAGAATCCTGCCCTAAAGGCTTTGGAATGTTTGGAAGGCTTCAAGAGGAAGGGGAAACAGAAGAAGATGATGTGGCTGTTGGGACTGAATAAGGAGAAAATGATTGTCAGTGAACAAATTACAACATCAGCAGAGAAAAGCATGGAAGAGGAGGCAATATTTAATCAGAAGAGTGCAGAAAGAAAAGGGTAAAATTACTCCTCAGTGAAAGGTAATGTAGGTTGCCAGGAATAACAGAGAGAATGTATGATTCTCACCGTGGTACTGTAGTTACTGCCGCTTCCTCAGAGCTCCAGAGAATTCTGTCACTGGGTGTATTTCCCTTGGGCGGTCTGGTTTCCTCCCATACCAAAAGGCATGTAGATGGATTAATTGGCTAATGTAAATTATCCCTTAATATAGGTAATTGGCAAAAGATTAATCAGCAAAGGGGATTATAACAGGAAATGATGGAAACATTCTACAGGTCAGGCAAGTGTTTGTGGAAAGGAAAACAGAGCTAACATTTCTGACAAAGACTCTTAAAGCTGAAGTGTTAACTCTTTCTCACTTTCCACCAATCTTGTCTTATCTTATCAATGCTGCCTGACCTGCTGAGTATTTTCAGTATTGTTGTTTTTTATTTCAGCTTTTCAGCATCTGCAGTCGTCTTTCAATTTTCAGTAGAAAAGGAGAGTTGTTGGGCATGTGAGAAAGAATAGGTTGTATGGTTGCAGAGAAATCAGAGTGGGAGTCAGACTGATGGGGTTGCTCTGATGGGAGTCTTCATGCCCTGATGGGCCAAATGGCCTATTTACATATCATGACGAGTTAGTAAGACAGAGGCCCTGGCAGAAATTGCAGAGGAGAAATGGATAACCTACAGTATGAATGGGGCTGGTGGTATCTCACTGGGTTACAGAGAAAATATAAAATTGCAATCAACACTGAAACTATCAATAGAAGGATGATTTAACATGAAAATCTGTCAGTAAAGGGAGCCTGGATTCAGTTTGTGTTAAAGTGCCTGAATGTTTACAGGGACATTACTTGCCTGAAAGTATGTCTATAAAAGTGTCTGCTGCTTGTGTTCATTATGGTTCTGTTCAGAATTGAAAGTAGTTAACCTTTTGCCAACTTATTTTTTTTGTTATCATTCAGTTGAAAAGGTTCTTGTTTTTTTTAGATCCTTGAGTTATGTTTTGGTTTGGAAGTGATGCAACTGTAAGTTTTCTGTGAACTTGAGTATTAGTTTTTCAAAGATAAAGTGTGGCCTTTGAAGCCAAGAGAAATTGCAGTCAGCTTCAAAAATTACTTTGAACATTTAAAATAAAAATGATTGAATGACAGTTTTCTCCAGTTATATTCAGTTTTTATCTGTTATCAGACTATCCAAAAGGTGCCCAAAGAAAGAAATTCATGTCATAATTTATTATGTTTGTCTTTCTGTGATAGTCTTTCATGTTTTCAATAATATCTTAATATTGGAATGTGCAAGAAGCTGAATTCCAAAATGGTCATGTGAAATTCCATATACGGCTTGAGTTATGTAAGGGTCTCCAATTCCAGTTATGAGATTCACACGTATTTAAAATTGGCAATTGTTAAATTTTATTTGGCACTTTGGGGATAGTTTAAAAACAAATTGTGTATGATCTCAAATATTGTTTTCTTTGATGAGGTTATTTTCTTTCCTTGGGTTAACAGGGATAATAATTATGGTTTCTGATGTTCTAAACAATATTGGATCCCAAAGGCAAAATATCTGTGAGTTTTAAAAGTTGAAAAGCAGTCAAGAGAAATTGTTTATTAAAATATCGTACTCAGATTCCCTGGGTTGACATGCAGCTGGTGTGGAAAAGCCTGCAGCTAATATCTTCCATTGAAAGTTGTCTTGCTTTGTAGTTTTAGTTAGATATTTCCCTTTAGTGACAAATTTAGCCTCTGGACTCTTAAACAGAGCCACACTCAAATCTGTTCTTTCTTCTTAATCAAGTGACAAAGACGTTTGGACTACAAGAGATGCAGCAAGATATCTAAGAGCGTTTAGAATTAAAGAGCTTGTCCAAAAACATCAGATGCTGTAAAACGAAATTGAACAACAATTTATAGAATGTGTAAAATCAGTGGAACGAGATGATTGTCGGTACGTAAGGAATCTAGAGAGTACTTTAACATGGGATCTGGGACCATTATCCAAGTGACTGGTGACTGAAAGTCATGTGAATGATCTCAGAACATGAGTATCCTTGAGATAATTTGTAATGGGCTTATGATTATCACACGTACTGACGTACAGAGAAAAATTTTATTTTGCATATATTAACACTGGGCGTAAAGAAGTTCTTAGATTTTGTACTGAGGCAGTTGAAGGGTTGGGAATTTTCAATAATCACCTATTGGATGGATATACCCTTAAAAAAAAGCAAAGAAGAATCTCTTATGTCCATATTCACAAGGAGACAATGTGTAGATTTATTCTTTATAAATTATTTACCTTATTTATCTAAGTAATCAGCAATTAGAACACTCAGGTTTGCAAATATTATCAAGGGGATTGATTATACTACAACATGTGCTGGTTTTAATTCTTTTGATTCATGCCTCTAAATGTGTTGAAACTCTTAGACATAGAGAGCTCAATAGCGTAGAAAACAGGAACTTCAGCCCAACTTGTCCATGCTGTGTTGAAAACCTTCTGAAAAATAATCAACGTTTATAACTTGACTTTGCTGCTAACCTGTACCTGTAGACTGATTTTTGTTCAAAACTGAATAGGGCAGTGAGTAGTTGCAGATCACATCCTCTCCTGACCCATAGGAGCTGTATTCCAGGGTTTTGCTCAGACAGCACATTTGAAATGCTTTAAGTTGTAAGCAACAAAAACATTTCAGGAGGGTTTGTGGGATTATACTCCTGACCGTGAAGGCGATTAAACAGGAAAATACTCTTTCAAGGTAAGATGTAAAGCTCAAAAAAATCTGTGAATTCTGCTTGTAGAACAGCTTGCAATTTACAAGAGAACAGTGAATGTTAAATGGAGACACAAGAGACTGCAGCTGCTGGAATCTGGAACAACAAACCAAATGCTGGAGGAACTCAGCAGGTCAGGCAGCATCTGTGGAAGGAAATGGACAGTCGATGTTTCAGGTCAAGACCCTTCATCTGGACTGGTGGAGGAAAGAGTGGAAATAGTGACAGAGGCCGGGAGGTGAGAGGTGGAGGCAACAAGGGGCTGAAGATGATGGAATCTGATAGGAGAGGAAGGTGGAGCCTGGAATCAAGTGAGGGAGATGAGGTGGATAAAGGGTCTTGACCCAAAACATCAACTATCCATTTCCCTTCACAGATACTGCCCAACCTCCTGAGTTCCTCCAGCATTTTGTTTGTTGCTACAGTGAATGTTAAACCTTGCCATAAGATAAACTGCACACAGGAGCCTGACAGCCTTGGCCCATGTGATAGGCTAATAAAGTACAGATTTCCAATCATTAAGGGAAAGATGACTTGAGTGTTCACCAGGAACTGGCCATGCAGCTAATCACATGCCCACACCAGTGGAAAATGAGGATAAAGTGCAGGAAGTATCAACACTGGGACTCCTGTGGTTGACAACATTCAGAATTACAGACAGAAGGAGGTGAGGTACAGTTGAAGGTTAACTTGGGAAACCATGTTAAGCCAAGACTGACTATATGAAGAATGTTCATGCATAAAATCATCAGCTAAATTAGAGATCCCAATGCAGTATAGAGTCATTGAGTCATATCACACGGAAACAGGCCCCTCGACACTCAATGTCTCAGGAACAGCTCCTTCCCCTCCATCATCAGGTTTCTGAACAGTCCATGAACACTACCTCATTATTCCTCTTTTGTACTATTTATATATTTTTGTAACATAGTAATTTTTATGCCTTGACGTCTTGCACTGTACTGCTGCCGCAAAGCAACAAATTTCACAATATACGTCAGTGACCTGATTCTGAGGCCCATCTAAACTAGTCACAGTTGCTCGCTTTTGGCCCATATTCCTCTAAACTTTTCTACTTGATTTCAAAATAGAAGAGTAATTTATGATAGTGGTCAGAGTACTGATAGCATTTGTAGGAGGTATGCACAAAGTCATCTACTTTGTTATATGTTCCAAAGTCAAACTCCTGTCAGGGACTAAAGGTTTGGAAAGATCTTGACCAAGGGATAAAAGAAATGTACGGAGCACTAGGAAGAATAGTGTAATCAGATTTACATCGACCTAAGGGCAAATTGGACCTCAGTTTCACATTTCACTTCTCAAATTCTCCCAGGGCAATACAAAAGAGAGTCATCCTGAATCTTAGGAGTGGGACTTTTGTAAGCATCAACTCTCACAATAGACTCCCAGAATTTTATCAACCAGCCCAGAATCTGAGAGAGAAGTTTGCTTCACAGTTTGGGTGTAATATAATTGGATATATTTCTTGATGTTGTCAAGTGAGAAAATTTGGGATTATGGTGGCGGCTCCATGTTTCCTGTTGGAGAAGTTCAAGTTCAGCAGGTTATCATCTGGAGACCTAGTGATCAAGAGACATTTATTTCATTCATTCACTTTTAAGGATCTGCCCATCCCTAATTATCCTTGAGAAGGTTGTGATGATCTACTTTCTTGCACTACTGTAGTCCTTCTGGTGAAAGCACGTCCACAATGCTGTTGGGGAAGGAGTTCCAGGATTTAGACAATGCCTCTGTGACAACTCATTTCCCAAGTTGAGGAGGTATGTGAGTGGGAAGTGGGAAGGCACCTGAAGGTGGTTGTGTTCCCATACACATGCCACCCTTGTCCTTCTTGGTGACAGAGAGCACAGGTTTAGGGTTTGTTCTTGGAATGATCCAGGTAGGTAACTGCAGTGCATTTTGTAGACAGTATACATCATAGCCGTGAATGGTGAAGGGAATGAATGGTCAAGGTATTGGATGGGTACCAACCAAATGGACCCAATACTTCAGTTGTGCTTCTTGAATGCTGTTGTAGCTGTATTTATCCAGGAGAACCTCCCATCATATTCCTGTCCTGTGTCTTGTAGATGTGTCTTGTTTCAATTACCGCTCCTTTCTCACCATTGTAGCTGATTCCTCATCTCATTTATGGTAAGCAGATTGATATAAGTAGCCATTCTTGAAATTTCATGATGTTTGGTACATTCCAAACATGGCAGTTCTATAAACACCTGTCTGGACAAGAGTAATAGGTGTTCGAGTGCCTTTCAGTCTGTAAGACCCCTCCAAGTCAAGCACCATCATGGCTTGGAAATATCTCTCTGTATTTTCATAATCACTGTAATAAACCTTCTCCCACTGGCACCAGCCCCAAAACTAACAGGACTTGGAAGTCCCTTTTCCACGTGGATTACACCAGCTGACCAAGGTACATCTTTACCGTCTTTGGAAAGCTAATTAGACATGGGCAATAAATGTCCAAATTATAATGGCAAATTATTAAAAATGGTATTAAAACAACAAGTGAATACCTAGGTGAACTTTATCACTATAAAGGCAATGGAATCAGAGAATCGTGCAGCACAGAAGGAAGCCATTATCCCTGACACGCCTGTGGAGGCATCTGAAATAGCCATCCAATTAGTCTCACTCCATTGCAAGTATGTCCTTTTTAACTGCACATCCAATTTCCTTTTGAACATTACTACTCAACATGTCACTAACACCCTCCAAAGCAGCACATTTTAGAGCATAACAAATCGGTGAGTAAAACAATTCCTGGTTCATTGTCAGTTCTGTTATATTTGTGTTCTTTACACGCCTGCCGCCCCCTCCCCTCTCTCTGGTTTCACTCTATATCTTCTTTTGAAACTCAATTATCACTTTTAACACCTCAATTAATTCTCCTTGATCACCGAGACCAAGGCTCCAGAGAGAATAATTCCAGTTTTTTTTTCTTACCTCTCCACATGTTGCAAATGCTGTTGCAAAATAAAAATCTCCAAGTGACCAATTTTTGGCAAGATGTTCTGCTCACAAGATGAAGCAGAGATGAATTTTCTCCTTGTGAACTACATTGCTCTCTTTTTGAATCCAGATGGTTGTACTATAGAGTGACAGCCTTTGGACCTGGCAGGCAATAAGTTGTATCAAGGCTGGACTTTACAGTTTAGAAGTACAGATAAGCCAGTCAAATGGAGCTCCATATGATAGGCAAACTGTGCTTCCAAACTGTAAATCAATCTATTCCTGTCCAATGTAAAGCTGTTACACTGAAGAGTCAGTGGTCAGCAGGTCTGGTTTCATGGAAATCAAACAATTTTATTGAAAGAGCAGGCATGGGTATCTTGCACTTACTAAGAACTATCACAATGCATTTAGCTCTCTTGAGATGAGCACCTTATTTGCTCTGCATTGATTGGAGAGATATTTATACAATATTCATTGCAGTGCAATTATCTTTATCTGGTTTGCCATTCACAGTTAATTGTTCTGTTGTTACAAGTAATATTGACCTCCCACTCCATTCGATGTCACAATTCCTCTACATTTATCAATCAGTTTAATTGGTTGAAGACTCCTTAGCATCAATGTGCAATGCCAAAGTCTCAGAAGCAGAAATGCTGACGAAGGACAAAATATATTTAAAATGTAGAAAACAAATAAAATATTTACAAAATAATAAGTATGTTAAATTATAGTACAGGTTCACTATTTTCATCTTCTACTATTTACCGTGAGTCTGCCGTGAACTCTGTCTATACCTCTCTCTGCCTCAGTAAAGCAGCCAGCATAGTCAAAGACCCCACCCACCCGGGACGTTCTCTCTTCTCCCCTCTCCCATCAGGCAGAAGATACAAAAGCTTGAAAACACGTACCACCAGTATCAAGGACAGCGTCTATCCCGCTTGTAGAAGGATATTGAATAGTCCCTTAGTGCGATAAGATGAACTCTTGACCTCACAATCTACCTTGTTGTGACCTTGTACCTTAATGTCTGCCTGCACTGCACGTTCTCTGTAACTGTAACTTTATTCAGCATTCTGTTATTGTTTTCCTTCGTACTGACCTAATGCACTGATGTGATGAAATGATCTCTATGGATGGTATGCAAGATAAAATTTTTGACTGTACCTTGGGACATGTGACAATAATAAACCAATTTACCCTTTAAAAGCCTTTGAATAAATAATTTCATTTAAGTATTCAAATTAAATTTGAATTGTCTTAGTATCTCCATCCATATTCAACAACTCCCCAAGATGACCACATGCTTCAGTTCTTGCCTCATACGATGCCCGATTTTGAAACAGTCGTGTGTTCAGCAACCTTGACCCAAACTCAGGGTTTCTCTCACTAAGTCATTTCACCTCACCACTCCTAACTTCTCCTTCAAGGCAAAACCTCTTGTTTTGGCTCAGCTTTTGATCTCCTGCCATGTGAATTGTGGTTGGTCAGTTGGTGCAATCCATGTGGAAAAGGGACTGAAGTGCTGTTAATTTTGGGTCTGGGGTTGGGTGGCAGTGGGAGAGGGTTTATTACAGTGATTATGAGGCTTTATAAGGTGTTGGTCAAGGATGTACTGCTGAGGCTTTATAAGGCATTGGTCAGACCACATTTGGAATATTGTGAGCAATTTTGGGCCCTGTATCTAAGGAAAGATGTGCTGGCCCTGGAGAAGGTCCAGAGGAGGCCCAAAAGAATGATCTCTGAGAACCTCTGAGGAGTGTTTGATGTCCCTGGGACTGTACACAATGGAGTTCAGAAGGATGAGAGGGGATCTCATTGAAACCTACAGGATACTGAAAGGCCTGGATAGAGTGGGCATGAAGAGGACATCTCCATTAGTAGAAGTCTGAGGCACAGCCTCAGAATAAAGGGACATCCCTTAGTAAGTGAGAAGATGAGGATTTTCTTCAACCAGAGGGTATTGAATCTGTGGAATTTATTGACACAGAGGGCTGTGGAGGGCAAGGATTGGGTATATTTAAGGCAGAAATTGGTAAGGGGGTTAAGGGTTACGAGGAGAAGGCAGGAGAATGGGGTTGAAAAAAAATCAGTCATGATTGAATGTCGGAGCAGACTCAATGGGCCGAATGGCCTAATTTTGCTCCTATATCAGACAGTCTTATGCTCTTGTGATCTTATGGTCTTGTGGTCTTTCTGCAATGCAAACTGCTGATGGTCAAATATCTAAATGTGTACATACATTCACATCCTAGCTTTACATTATTCCTTAAAGCTCCAACGATAGTCAACGTGCTTAAAAAACTCAAAAGTCATCTATGTTATTCATCTTTTAATTTTAGAAATTTGCATTTTTTTTATTTTATTCATTCACAGTTGGAATAACAGCCTTGAGTGGCAATCCTTAATTGCTCTCTTCTAAGGAAGTAAATAAAAGTGAACCAGGTTGATATGCCTGGAGTCATACATAGAGCAGAATGGGTGGGGATGGCAGAGTTCCTTCTTGGAGAAGATTGGTGAACCACATGGGGGTTTTACCAAATGTATGAAAGGATAGGCCTCACACTAAATATGAAGAAGACTAAGATACCCTGTCAACCTCGATCTCCAACAACACTGTCACCTGTCCTCACCCCCACCGCCTTTGTGAACTCTGATTCCAACTATCACCTTATTAACTCTCCTGAGATGATGCATCTTATTTCCTCTGCATAGATTGGAAAGATATTTATACAATATTAATTGCAGCGCAATTACCTTAATCTAATTTTCCACTCATGAAAAATCAGGATCCATGGTGAAACCATGGAAAACATGGATTGTTTTCCATTTCCTGGAGGTACCACTCCAGTACACCAGCAGTGACTTTGGCCAACTGAGCATGAACGTGCTCAAGGTCGAGACCTCAAAGCTGGAACCAAGTTTATGGTCCACTGGGCAGCAAGATTCTGCACCTTCCCACAGGCTTCAGAGTTATTAATAACCTTGACACTTTTTAAAACTTATTTTATGAGCGTCCCTGACACGACAAGCCTGTCCCTACTTGCCCTTGAAAAAGCGGGTTCAACAATGGTAATGTCATTGGATATCAAGGGGAGGTGGTTATCCTCTTTCTTGTTGGAGACGCCAATGTCTGGTACTTCTGTGGGTTGATTATTATTTAGTACTTATCAACAGGGACCGCTCTCTTCACAACTCCCTAGTTCACTCCTCTCCCCCACCCATTCCACTCCCACCCTGGGAACTTTCCACTGCCTCCAGCATAGGTGCAACACCTGCCCCTACACTACCTCCATCACCTCCATCCAGGGACCCAAACAGTCCTTTCAGGTGAGAGAAATTCACCTGCACCTCCCTTAATATCACCTACTGCATTCGGTGCTCCGAGTGTGGCCTCCTCTACATTGGTGAGACGAAACGCAGACTAGGTGACCATTTAGCAGAACTCCTGTGCTCTGTCCGTAACCGCGACCTGCATCTCCCCGTTGCCAGTCACTTCAACTCCCCCTCCCACACTATCACTGATATATCAGTCCTCGGCCTCCTCCACTGCCTGGAGAATTCCAAGCGCAAACTAGAGGAACAGAACCTCATTTTCCATCTTGGAACCTTGCAGCCTAATGGCATGAATGTTGAATTATCCCACTTCAGGTAATCCCCACCCACCCCCTTTCCAACAAACACCCCCACCCCACACCTTGCTTCTTCTCTTCTTCCCTTTCCTAGCCTCTTTTTTTCTACCTTTTTTCCCTCTCTCTCCTTACCTTTGACCCATCCCCCAGTAGATCTTCTCTCCCCTCCTCCCCCGCTCCTGTCTATCACTTATCTCTTACCTGCATCTACCTATCACTACCCTGTGCCCACCTCACCTCCCCTCTTTTGTCCACCTATCACTGCTCTACTTTTCCATCCTCTATATTGGGCTTCCCCTTTTCCTATCTTCAGTCCTAAAGAAGGGTCCTGACCCGAAACGTTGACCGCCTGCTTTTCTCCACGGATGCTGCCTGGCCTGCTGAGTTCCTCCAGCATCTTAGTGTTTTTCATATAGATTCCAGCATCTGCAGTCCTTTGTTTCTCTTTCTCACTCATCAGTCTAAGTCCATATGTTGCAAGACACAAGATGCATCTTGTGCGTTACTCCAGATTCCTGCACCTGCAGTCTCTTATGTCTCCATGCCCATATGTTGTCCAGGTCTTGGTGTATGCAGGCATGGGGTGCTTCCTTTGCTGAAGAGCTATGGATGAAATTGAACATTGGCAAGCATCAGCGAACATTTCCACTTCTGACTTAATGTTGGAAGGATGGTCATTGATGAAGCAGCTCAAGATGGTTGGGCCTAGGGAACTTCTGCTCTGATGTTCTGGTGGAGCTAGGAAGATACCCCCAAAACACTGGAAAAATACCACCAATGCAGTTTCCACAAGTTCTGCAAATTGATTGGCAAGTTAGGCAAACCAATGCAACCATCATCTCCCAGAGCTATATCCTGGATTTGAAGCTATAATCACACTCCTCACATTGTCCACATGTCTCACATCAGCCTCCCATAGATGCACTTTTCTCTGAATACAATCAAAGAAGGTGATATTCAGGAACTAAAATGCTTCAAGAATGTTCTTAAAGCTTTTTTTTTAAATAATGTCACATCTTCAATGACTAGTGGGAATCCCCGGGCTATAGAGGTGGAACATTCAAGAATACACCAAGCACCTTGGCTGTCTGTAATGAGAAGCTATGTGCAAAGAGCAAAAGAAGCACACAACATCCCAAATTACCTCACAAACACCCATTCCATTAATCACCAAGTGTAGAAGAGTCTGTAGATGAAGCCTTGGACTATTGAGAACCCATGGAAATGGAATGTACACAATCCACCCTCATCCAAAGGCACTGCTTTAGAAGAAGATTTGGGGTCTTTAAACCATAATCAAGTAGGTTTTTGTGACTGAGATTAGCATTTTATTCAAATGTATTTAATTACCTACAATGGTTGGATTTGAACTCATGTACTTAGATCAAATATGAAGCTTTTAAGCACTCACCTGGAACGTTAAACACTGAGACACTGTACTGTTATCCTTCTGATTTGCTTGGATATTTGTCATTGAAACCTCCCAATCCCTCCTCTGAGTTGCAATCTGATTTACCCTGCATATATCAGCATGAATTCTAACTCCAGTCAAGCAGATTGCTGATTATTGTTCTCTGTCCAGATCTGAACCTTCTTGCCTGCATAACTTTACAGTTAATCTTCACTTCTTCCCAGGGCCAAGACTGAATTATTTTAAAATCACTCTTACAATTGAGTTTGTAACTCTAAATCTTTCTGAAGTTCAAGTCAAAAGTCTTTACGCTTTCCAAAGAAAGCATTACGATATCACAACAACTTTCAGTCCAATTAAGTAATATGAGGCCAGAGTATCATAATCATTCAACTGGTTTCTTTTGTAAAGTGGGAAAACGAATGAACAATTTCCTTCAGCAGATTATCATGATGGACTGGATTGAGAATATAGGTCAGCCTCCACAACATACAAATTATCCCTGTTTTGTTGAGACAATTGTGCCAACATAGTTACATCGGGTTCCTAATTGTAATTACATCAATCAAGTTATGTAATTCGTTTATGGGAAGACAATCCAGGATGACGATTTTAAAATCAAGGCTCACTAATGTTCTGATATACTACTGACCGACTTCTGACATTGGGTTCTTGAACCCACTGGCACAACCCTAATCACCAGAGTTTAGCAACACAATGATCACTTTGCAATAAAATGGACTATGTATTTCATTTGTTCTAATTGTGTTCTTTCTTGTAAAAGTTATGTTTAATTCTTGTGAATGCTACTGAGACGATGCTATGTGCCTGTGATGCTGCTGCAAGTAAGTTTTTCATTGCACTTGTGCATACATGGACTTGTGCAGATGACAATAAACTTGACCTTGTCTTTGACCTCACTACAGCCTGGATCCACCAAAGAAGCTGAATTTGAGGTTGTTTGCAACTGATATCCAAACTGCGCAACAAATTGCCCTCATAAAGCAGACGTCAATAGGAACCAGAAGGGAAATTCTTAACACGCTGGAATCATTTCAATCACAAAAGAAGATGGTATTGATTATCAGTAATCAATTATCTTAGCCCCAAGACATCACTCGAGGCAGTGTCCTAGGTTCTGCCATCTCTTTTATCGAAGATCATCCTTCATTATAAAGACAGTTGGGACACATGCTGGGGGCATTTGGAGGCTCTCTTGCCAAGGCCCATAAGAGATGGCAAACCCATGGCAATATGGTTAACTATAAGATATAGGAGCAGAATTAGGCCATTTGGCCCATCGAGTCTGCTCTGCCATTCGATCATGGCTGATTTATTCTTCCCTCTCAGCCCCATTCTCCTACCTTCTCCCTGTAACCTTTGACGCCCTTACTAATCAAGAACCTATCAACCTCCACTTTAAATATACTCAATGACTTGGCCTCCACAGCCGTCTGTGTCAATGAATTCCACAGTCTCTTAATTGTCCTCTTAACTAACTTCACGTGCCTCTCATGTGTCCCTCAGTACCTTTGGGAATGGACAATTAGTGCCAGTTTTCCTAGCAATGGCACATCTCATGAAGAAACTAAATCAAATTCTGGGAATGCGAGAGGATTTTGTGAAGTGTACTTTTGCTATAATTAACCAAAAGTTATTTATGAGCTTTGTTTACTAGTTATTAATGGCTTCAGTTAATAAAGGACTTCATGTTAAGCTTTCATTAAAAAAAATCACAGCTCATTGACTTGTTAATGTTCTGTCATATTGCTTTCACTGTTTTATAAAATAGGTATACTGATACCTTTGAGTAATGTAATATTGAGGCAATGTTGATTAAATATTTTGCACTGGGTTTTACAAATGATGTTGGAGATGGTGATTGAGCACTTGATTTGAACTGACAATGTACTGAAAAAATAGAGCAGAATTATGGTAGAGAAGTCAATTAGACCAGATGGCCTGGATTCTTGCCTGGTGAATGAAGTTGGAAATGATATAGCAGAGATCCAGAAATAGTTCTGCAGTCCTCCTTAACTACCTGGGCTAAAGATCAGCAATGCAACATTCTTCAAGATGGAAGAGGTGGACATTTTGGGTTACAACAGAACAATTAGTTTAATGCAAGTCATCAGCAAACTCTTGATGGAAGTTTATAAGATTATGAGAGACATAGATAGGGTAAGCAGTCAGAATCTTTTTCCCAAGGTAGAAATGTCAAGTACTAGAGAACATTCATTTAAAGTGAGAGGAGGAACGTTTAAAGGAGATGTGGAAACTTTAGAGAGGGTGCAGAGGAGATTTAACAGGATAGGAGAGCATGTCTTATGAGGATAGGTTGAGCGAGCTAGGACTTGTCTCTTTGGAGAGAAGGAGGATGAGAGGTGACTTGATAAAGGTGTACAAGATGTTAAGAGGCATAGATCGAGTGGACAGTCAGAGGCTTTTTCCCAGGACGATAATGGCTAATACAAGAGGACATAATTTTAAGGTGATTGGAGGACGGTACAAGGGGGATGTCAGGGGTAAGTTTTTTACACAGAGTGTGGTGGGTGTGTGGAATGCACTGCTGGCAGAGGTTGTGGGGGCAGATGCATTAGGGACATTTAAGAGACTCTTAAATAGACACATGAATGATAGAAAAATAGGGGGCTATGTGGGAGGGAAGGGTTAGATAGATCTTAGAGCAGGATAAAATTTCGGCACAACATTGTGGGCCAAAAGGCCTGTACTGTGCTGTAGTATTCTATGTCTATGTTCTATGAGATGTGTTAGGCAAGTTTTTTACTCAGAGAGTGGTGGGTGCCTGGAACGGGCTGCCAGTGGTGGTGGTGGAGGCAGATATAATAGTGGTGTTTAAGAGGTTGTTAGATAGACACATGAATATGCAGGGAATGGAGGGATATGGATCATGTACAGATAGAAGAGAATTAGTTTAATTCGGCATCATGTTTGATGAAGGCACGTGGGCCGAAGAGCCTGTACCTGTGTTGTAATGTTTCCTATGTTCTAAATGCCCACATCCACATTTGAAGGTATTTCAAACTGTGTGGTTTAAACAAGGACCCCAATGTAGGTGAGGTGATAGAAATTCATGTTTGATTGGTTTAGGTTTTTGAAATGCGTACATAAGGGGAATGCAATAGAAGGGATGTAAAAGGATTATCAGAAGGAATATTTCAGCAGATTTCTCAGCAAAGTAGCAGTTATTGAGTTTCCGCGCAACCATGTGGCCCAAACTGAATGTAGCTGGCAGAGGTAAGCACTGCTGAGATGTGCCTGGTGTTAGAAATGTTCTGTCCTGGAGATCAGGACTATCCGTCATCATTTTTTTTTGGGTTCGTGAAATGTAATTTCAGGTTTATCACGGATATAAGAGCAGGAAGTGTAGCAGACGTAAACAGGTGATCAAAGAAACTTTGAGGTGAAAGGGTCAGGAGTTTGAACGAATGGATGGGTAAGTGCGGGAGCATACATATTAGGACAAGAAAGGAAATAGGGGACAGGCACTGATCCGGTGGGAAATAAAATCTGGGAATGCTGGAAGTACTCAGCAGGTCAGGTAACATCTGTGGAGAGAGAAACAGAGTTCACATTTCAGTCGATGACCTTTCATCTGCATTTGGATATACTGAAACATAAGTTCCATGCCACCAGGCTCAGGAACAGCGACTTTCCTACAACCATTAGGTTTTGAACTGACCTGCACAACCCTGACCCTACCTCAGCAACAGAACACTGTGGACCTTTTGCACTCCCATGGACTTGTCTCTGATTGCGGATATTTTGCACAGATGTTTTGTTTTGCACAGTCTTTTTTTTCTGTTTACTGTCTTGTATAATTTATGTATAATATATGTATAATTTATGGTTTCTGTGTTGTCTGTACCTAAGTGCCTGTGATGCTGCTACAAACAGGTTTTTCATTGCACCTGTACCTCACCGTACTTGTGCACATGACAATAAACCCACTTCTACAAACACATGGACGCCCACAGCTACCTCGATTACAGCTCCTCCCACCCTGTCTCTTGCAAGGATGCGATCCCTTTTTCTCAATTTCTCCATTTCTGCAGCTTCTGCTCCCACGATGAGGCTTTCCACTCCAGGACATCCCAGATGTCCAACTTCTTCTCTAACCGGGGCTTCCCCCCGACTGTGGTCGAAAGAGTTCGCACCTGCATCTCTTCCATTTCCCGCACATCTGCTCTCACCCCCACCCCTCCCAGACCAAACAGGGATAGGGACCCCTTGTCCTCACATATCATCCCACCAGCCCACATATCCAAAACATCATTCTCCGACACTTCCGCTATCTCCAGCGGGACCCCACCACCAAGCATATCTTCACCCCCCCACCCCATTCTGCCTTTGCCAGGGACCGCTCTCTCTGCGACTCCCTAGTTCACTCCTCCCCACCCCCCTCCCCCCCACACATCTTGCTCCCAACCCAGGAACTTTCCACTGCACCCACCATAGGTGCAACACATGCCCCTACACCACATCCATCCAGATACCCAAACAGTCCTTTCAGGTGAGACAGAGATTCACCTGCACCTCCCTTAATATCATCCTCTGCATTCGTTACTCCAAGTGTGGCCTCCCCTACATTGGCGAGACCAAATGTAGACTAGATGACTGTTTCTCAGAACACCTGCATTCTGTCCGTAACCACAATCTTCATCTCCCCATTGCCAGTCACTTCAACTCCCCCTCCCACACTATCACTGATATGACAGTCCTCGGCCTCCTCCACTGCCGGAGAATTCCAGGCGCAAACTGGAGGAACAGCACCTCATTTTCCATCTTGGAACCTGGCAGCCTAACGGCATGAACATTGAATTCTCCCACTTTAAGTAATCCCCACCCCCATTCCCCACAACACCCCCCCCCCACCCCACTATGCTTCTTCTCTTTACTTTCCTGGCCTCTCTCTCTTTTTTCTACCCCCCTTTTATTTCCTCTCTCTCCTTACTTTTGACCCACCCCCCCAGTGGATCTGCTCTCCCCTCCTCCCCCGCACCTGCCTATCACCATCTCTTACCTGCATCTACCTATCACCACCTTGTGCCCACCCCGCCTCCCCTCTTTTGTCCACCTATCACTGCTCTGCTTTTCCCTCCTATATATGGGGCTTCCCCTTCTCCTATCTTCAGTCCTGAAGAAGGGTCCTGACCTGAAACATTGACCGCCTGCTTTTCTCTACAGATGCTGCCTGGCCTGCTGAGTTCCTCCAGCATCATCGTGTTTTTCGTCTAGATTCCAGCATCTGCAGTCCTTTGTTTATCTGACAATAAACTTAACTTGACTTGACTAAAGACATTTATGAAATCTAATCATTTTTAAGAGTTTATAAGTAGGCCCACACAGCAGGGAACTATAAAAACAATCATTAATTTGCACAGCACAATGACAATCCAGATAGGGTACTGTGTGCTGTTTTGGGCACCCATTGTGAGAAGGAGACTAACATTATAGGAAGATTTTGACTTTGATCAATATGATGATGATGCCAAAGTCAAGGACCTAGTTTCTGAAGAGAGATTTGAGATAATTAGACTATTACTCGACTGCTTCCATGAATTTTAGTGCAGAAGATAAAACTTAAACCATATGGGGCATAAATTCCTGCTTGATCACATGATATAGAAATGACTGTGAATTGCACTATGATTCAAAAACTTGGTTTCATTGACTTCAGTAATTGCTGGCCTTGTTAGCAATACCCACATTTTGTGAAAGCCTTTTTAAATCTTTGCAGATGTCGGAAGAATTTGTTAGATATATGTTCTTTTATAATTAACCAGCACTCATTTTTGGAGTTCAACTTACTCCTAATTTGTGCCTTTATAAAGAATTTGCAAGTTAAAAAGCTGAATAAATTCCAGGAAAGCCAATGTCATCTTTTGTTGCCTTGTTAATGTCCAATCCTGCCAATATAATTCTCATTTGACAGATTTGGCTTTCTGGGCTAGGTAAGTGAAGGGAATTCTATAAATGAGATGTAAATGGACGTTAATTAGAGAATGAGACAGGAGATGAATTTCTACCAGGGAGTCTTTGTTGGTTGCTTGCTGGAAATTGAGCCTAAGTGTAAGATCAACATGAAGGTTTATCTCTTTCCAGCACTCAAAGTGCTGGAGAAATCCTGCCAATAAAACAAAAGGGTCAATTTCATGATCCAATGCTCTCACAAGAAATGCATCTTGGAAAATTAAGAGTGATGGATGGAGAATAACAGGCTACACAGTCATGATCTCCAAATGTTCTTGCAGCCAGTTGCAGTCTCACTAGACAGTAGAATCACTCCTGACAGACTTACAGTTTTAAATCAGACCCTGACTGCAGCCATCAAACCCTGTATAGCCCTGCTTCAACAGTAAACACTCTCGAGACAACTACAAATCCCTGAGAAGCAGATGAACAGTGGAAACGGGCAGAAAGAGGGAAAAAGAAGCAAAGGATAAAGAGTAGAGGAAAATGCATTAATGCAGCCTCATCATCTCTTGCAGCCAATGTCACAGTGGAAGTTGCCGTAGTCAGCAATCCCAAGTCAAAATCCCACTTGTGCAGGTCAGGTATCGAGATCCACATCACAGATTTGCCTGCTGCAGACAGCTCTGACTTCACCTCCAGTTGACCTGCCTCAGAAAGGATGTACCGTTCTTAGATGAAAGCGGAAAATTCTGGAAACACTCTTCAATTCAGGCAGCAGCTGTGGAAAGGGAAACCGAGATAACATTTCAGGTTGAAGACCTTTCATCAGAAAGGCATTTGACAAACGTTAACAGTTTGCTTTCCGCAGATACTACCAGACCTGGCTGAATGTTATCAGCATTTTCTGTTTTTACTTCAGATTTTCAGCACCTCACATTCCACCTTGGTAGTCTCCAACCGGATGGCATGAACATTGATTTCTCTAACTTCCAGTAACCACTCCCCTCTGTCCCCCTTTTTTTCCTTATGCCACCAGCACCCATTACCCCATCTCTTCCCCTTCTCCTGTCCTCTTGATCTGCCCATCACCAACATATTCCTCCCTCTGGTTCCCCTCCTTACCTCCTTCCCTTTAATCCATGGTCCACTGTCCTCTCCCATCAGATTCCATCTTCTTCAGCCCTTTGTTGCTTCCACCTATCACATCCCAACTTCTCCCATCATTCCCACTCTCCCTCCTCCCCTACCTGCCTATCACCTCCCTGCCTCACTTGGATTCACCTATCACTTGCCAGGTCTTGCTCCACCCCTCCCTTGCCCCACCTTTTTATACCAGCTATCTCCCCTCTTTCTTTCCAGTTCTGATGAAGGGTCTCAACCCCAAATGTCAACTGTCCATTTCCCTCCATAGATGCTGCCTGACCCGTTGAGTTCCTCCAGCTTCCTAATGTGTGTCGCTTCTGATTTCCAGCATCTGCAGTCTCTCTTGTGTCTATATTTTTGTTTTGTTTTTCATGACATTCTTCAAACTGAAAATAAATAGGAATCAAGCTTCTGACCGGGGTGTTGTCCTGAAAGCGGTGAAAAGTAAGTTTTATGCAGGAGAGCTGAGAGTTACTGTGCTATTTAATGCCTCATAATGAGAAAAGATGTTCTGAAATGGAAGAGGCTGACTAGTTTATCGCTGTGGTGGGCTGTTGTGAATTCATTGCATCCCATTTGTAATACTTACCACCATTCCACTTTCCAAATGGTTACTCCTTATTGTTGCTGAAAAACAGTGAAAGTTACAACGCAAACATTTGTATGTATCAGTTGTGATCAAATGATGACCATCTGACAATGCTTTCAGAAGGGTGCATATACTTTATGGGTTCTCTAAGTTGGGGCTCATATTGGATCAAAACTTGACTAGATGGCTGTCCAGGGTTTTTAACAGTGAATGTGAATTGAAAAGGAAAGGTTCACAGAGTCATAGAGCTATCCAGCATGGAAGCAGGCCCTTCAGCCCAACTCGTCCATGCTGACTAAGTTGCCTAACTGACCTCGCCTTGGCTTGTATTTAGAAAACGGGCTTTCCCAACTTCAGGACAAACTATCGTTGAAGTGTGGCCTCTGTTGCAGTGAAGGAGACAAGGCAGACAATTTGCACATGGCACGATCCCGCATATTCATCCATCCCACTGCTCCCTGCCTGAAACTAGCCAGACGGTCCACGTACTCAGTTTTGGAGTTGACCTTGAGATGAGCTTCTGATGACACGTCCACCCCATCACTCTGGATCGATGGGATTGCTCTCAGAGCCAGCATGGACTCAATGGGTTTAATGGTCTCCTTCTATGTCATAAGGAAGTACAATGGAAATGTATTTTCACTTTCTCTCATCTCTTTCACTTTCATCATTTTATTTTCACACTATTCATCTCTGCCTTATCAAAGTTTCGTTTGACTTTCTGTCCATTGACTCCTGGCCATTCTACTCTTTCTAAACATGAGGCTGTCTACAGTTCTGCAGTTCAGATCTTAACTCACAAGTAAAACTTACTACTAGTACGAATATTGTGTGCAATTCTAATTGCCCCATTACAGGAAGGATGTGGAGGCTTTGGAAAAAGTACAGAAAAGGTTTACCAGGACTATAAGAGTCAGGAAGTCATGATGCAGCTGCATAAAACTTTGGTTAGGCTGCACGAGGAGATATTGTGTGCATTTCTAGTCGCCCCATTACAAGAAGGATGTGGAAGCTTTGGACAGGGTGCAGAAGAGGTTAATCGGGATGTTGCCTGGATTAGAGGGTATGAGCTATGAGAAGAGGTTGGACAATCAGTTTGAGCGTCAGAGGTTGAAGGGAGACCTGATAGAAGTTTATAAAATCATGAGAAGCATAAATAGGGTAGACAGTCAGAATCTTTTTTCCCAGGATAGAAATGTCAAATACTAGAGTACATGCATTTAAGGTGAGAGGGGGAAGGTTTAAAGGAGATGTGCAGGGCAAGACTTTTACACTGAGAGTGGTGGGTGCCTGGAACAGCCTGCCAGGGGTAGCGGTGGAAGCAGATACAAGGTTTAAGAGGCTTTTGGATGGACATATGAACATGCAGAGAACGGAGGGAATAGGGACCATGTGCAGGCAGAAAGAGATTTTGTTTAATTTGGCACTGTGTTCGGTTCAGACACCATGGGCTGAAAGGTCTGTTCATGTGCTGTACTGTTCTATGTTTCTATGTTCTAGTACTACTTATACATCACACATGTCCTTGATGAATTTCCCTAGTTAAGTAATGCAATGATTTTAACATTTCCACCTTGCTTTCAAATCTCTTCCTATCTTAAGTCTTACAACTCTGAGCTAAAATAATGTTGGAAATACTTAGCAAGCCAGGCAGAATCTATGTAGCGAGAAATAGAGTTAATGTTTCAGGTCAATGACCTTACATTAATTCTGACAAAAGGTCTTCGACCTGAAATTTTAACTCTGCTTCTCTTTCCACAGATGCGGCCTGACCTGCTGAGAGTTTCTAGGATTTCCTGTTTTTATTTAAGATTTCCTTCAGATGCAGTTTGTTCTTAGAAGTCTCTGAAATACCTATATTCCTGAAATTCTGGCTTTTCAAATGTCCCCAATTTTAATCTCTCCACCATTGTAGGTTATGCATTCAGCGTTGCAGAACCCAAGCTCTGGAATTCCCATCCTAAGCCTCTCTGCCACTCTACGTCTCTTTAAGATGCTCCTAAATATCCGACGTCTTTAATCAATCTGTAATTGCCTGCTCCTCAGATGGCATGGTGCCAATCTTTGAACACTCTGACGAAGCACCTTGGGACATTTTGTCAAGTGACATGCTTGATACCAATGAAATTAGTTGTTGAATTTGTTGTTAATCTCAAAGCAGGATGACACTTAAAAACTGCAAAATACACCTAAAGGAAAATAGCAGAAAGCAGAATTTGCTCTCTTAATCTTTGGTAAAAGCACAAGCTAAACTGTAGTAATATAAACCAGCACTTTTACATTAAAAAAATCACAATTTGAGACATATTCAAGTGATGTTGTTCTTGTACTTTTGCAGTCATGAATGTTTTCTTTGAAATAAAACTTGATTTAAAAAATTGCTAAGACTTAGATGATCTCAAAGTTTTGGAGTGAATGCATTTGAGTTATACCCTACTGGTGAAGGCAACATTGAAAGAGCAACTCAGAACATTGCGAGCAATTCACTTAATCCATTTCCTTTTGCAATCATTTAAATCTTCCTTCACTTCTATTCTGTCGGCAGTCACCAGGTTATGACAGGGTTCTGTTCCTGAGAAATGTTCACAACCCAAACTGTTCGTTGGTGGGCAATGAACAACAGTGTGTGGAAGAGGATCACAGAAACGGCTGTGAGGGGCGAGCGAGCAGGCGCGGGAAGAGTGGCCGCCAGCCGGCCTCACTGACTTGAGGAGTGAGCAAGTGAGTCTGCTCAGTGCTCCAGGCTCTGCTCGGTTCCATCCAGACCTCAGGGGCTGGGGTGTGGGGAGAAAAGGCACCCAGAAATGTCCCGTTCCCACTGGGCAGAAGATGCCTGCAGTCCCTCAGCAGCTGTAAAGTCCATCCCCACCCACTTTGTCAGTCTCCCAAACAATCGGTCGTATGTACGGGACGTTCATAAGTCAGTCCTTTGTAACCCAGGAAAGACCTACACTTTTAAATATCCAATCAAATAAAGTATTTCTTTCTATAGAGCCCTGAAACATTACAGAGTATTTTACGGCCAATTAGGTCTTTTTTTGAACCATATACAGCTCTTGTAATTTAGTTGATTCATGCACTGCAAAATCCCACAATCCAATAATAATCAGATATTCCATCTGGGTGATGTTTTGGGGAGACGAACACTGGCAGATACACCAGAAAGAACTAGCCTGCTCTTCAGAATCAGAGTCAGGTTTATTATCACTGACATGTGCCAGACGGAGTGTGAAAGAATTATTTGCTTCC
Organism: Pristis pectinata; assembly: GCF_009764475.1. Lineage (NCBI taxonomy): Eukaryota > Metazoa > Chordata > Chondrichthyes > Rhinopristiformes > Pristidae > Pristis > Pristis pectinata. The sequence goes on from NC_067412.1 coordinate 94,778,078, forward strand.
ACCTGAGAGAGCTGATAAGGACTCAGTTTAGCATCTTCTCTGAAAGACGAAGCCACTGACAGTGCGGCAGTCCCTCGGTACAATCCACAGACAATTTGTGTTCAGGTCTCTTGGGCAGTAGGTAAACCTCCAAACTTGTGACCAAGAGTCAAGACTGTGGCTACTACTGACGATAAAACATCCTCAAAATAGCAACAGACCATTCAGATTCTTCAGCTGATTCTAGTCATTCAGTTAGATCATGACTGATCTATATCTCAACTCCATTTTAATTGTCTTGCTTTCATATACTTCAAGCCTAAAGCTTTTCCAAAAATATTCAATACGATTAAATTAAAAAAAATATTCAGCAATTAATAAAATCAGACTTTTTCTTAATGGACATTCTCTTGTATCCCTGTCAAAGTTGATCACAGAAGTAAGAACTTAATTTGCACCTATGTTGGCTTAACAGCAGTCATATCCCAGCAGATAAATGAATTTACTATTGACTACCATGTCCAAACATCAGAAGGCTTTACTAATGTTTTTGATCCTTCCTGGGATGGGTATTTAAGATCCTGCTGACAGCTGGAGGGTGGGAAATATACACATGGAATGAAAATCCAAATTCTCTCAAGTTGTGATGAAATCTCACAGAATATTGCTGCCACTAAGAATGCTAATTCAAAGCAGGCATTAAAAGACAACAGCTCTTTCACTATGGAATAAATTGGAACTGTGTTGTAATCATCAGAATTTTTTTTTCTTTCATTTAAAATGTGAAAAGATCAAAACATGTCATCAAATTGTACGTGACAAAAGTAGACCATTCAACCCAATGTGTCTGTACTTGCCCTTTGAGTGGATAGCCCAAAAATGAACTCCACTCTTTCCCCGCAACTGCACAAATTCCTTGGAAACACAAGAGACTGCAGATGCTGGTATCTGGAGCAACAAACAATCTGCTGGAGGAACTCAGGGGGTTGAGCAGCATCTGTGAGAGGAGAGGAATTGTCGACATTTCGGTTCGAAAGCGGATTGTTTGTCGCTCCAGTTTCCAGCATCTGCCGTCTCTTGAGTCCTGATGCAGGGTTTTGACCCAAAACATCGACAACTCCTTTTCACCCACAGATGCTGCTCGACCCACTGAATTCTTCCAGCAGATTGTTTGTTGCACAAATTTCTTCTTTTACTTATCTTTGTCAAAAAAAAAGCTGGAACAAGATAATTGGGTGCCGGGGCATTTTTGTTCCTGAGACTGTATTAATGTTCCAGCAAGCTAGACAATCTCAGGTGAGGCACTGAGAACACAGTGATGTGCAGGCAATGAGGACACAGGATTAAGTGCAGGGGCTAGTGTCTCAGTGGCACTCAATAATGGCTTAGCAAGAACGTTCGTTAGGTGAGGCAACCAACAACTATTGTGAACATAACTTTGCTGTTGCTTTTTCTTCTTTCTTCACCAGCCAAATGCCAGGAACTCTCTGAGAAATACAGGCTATTTACCTGTCTCTGATCCCTGGCGTAGTCAAGCATGACAGCCCTGCTGTTGCACCAGATCATTCAGTGAGCAGGGGAGTTAACTGCTGTCAGAACCCTTAGGAAACATGTTTGCCTTGAAATTTACACATCGACACTCAGTTTTATTTCGTATCCATGCCTATCAATACCCTGCCTCTTTTTACATTTTGTCTATTTCTCATGTTCAAAAACCAAGCAAGGAATAAGGAATTTCTGCAATTGGAAACATGTTTTTATATTTTGCACATTGTCTTTCAAGACAGATACAGAATGGGCAGGTGTGCTGGAAGAAATTATGATTGCTTTAAATTGAGATAGTTCAAGGAGTGGAGGCACAGGTTTGGGCAAAAGATACAAAGGGTGATGCGAGGAAGCTCTTTCTTCACACTGAGTTGCTCTAATCTGGAACTCGTGACTGAAAGGACGATGGAAGCAGAATCAATCAGGGCCTTCATAAAGGAACAAAACTGGGAATTTCTGGAAATACTCAATGGGTCGGGCAGCATCTGTGCAGGAGAAGCAACGTTACCATATCAAGTCAATGACCTATCACCAAAACTGAAGTAAGCTAATGAGAAAACAAATGTGTTTTATATTGTACAGAGTGGAGGGAACAGAGGAAGTGTCTGTTCAGATGAAAACTGAATAGACATGAGAGAGAATAATTTACAGTGCTACAGGAAAGGAGGTGGATAAAGGCACTTGATTGTTCACCAGAATCCAGCACAGACTGATGAACCAAACAGTCCCTTCTATGCCACAACAATTCTAGGATTCTGTGATTTTCCAATAATATGGCATGATGCTCCCCTCCTACAACTGTCCCAGCTCACAGGCTCACTCCAACAGTATGATCTCTTTCTTCGTGTGCCAAGTTGCCATAGCAGTTCAGAACTTTGGGCTGTTTTTTAAATGTGACATTGGCTACTTGAAACTCACTTGACTCAAGACCCTGAGAGAGAACGACAATGATAACATCCCATTATTCAGGTGAGATTAAATACTAGCTCCAGAGTAAAGAGGATGCTCCCAGAGTAAAGAGAATTACTATCAACATCATTTGATCCTTTTATCCTCACCACCCGTCCCAAATTATGTATTATTAATTCACTAATCCTTCTAAAATACATTTTCCTTTTCTAATCTTCTCTGGATTTGTTTCCTGTGTTACATTAACAGTGCAAGTGTTCCTGGCTGGGAAATACCCTTTTATTCCAAATCTAATGAAGATGCATGAGGAATATTTCTGATGAAACAGCTGACTGGACAGAAGATTTATATATGTTTTCATACTTAGTAAATGCTTTTTAATAAATTACCATATCATCAATATTCTCAAAGGAGTCTCTCAACCACTGTTGTAGCAAACCCTTACAACAATTCTGTATTCCCACCTGCAAAGCCTTATCTGCAGTTACATGAGGAGAGATGCGCGAGGATGGAATTGTTTTAAATATTAACATTGGTTTCAGTGAACGGCAGCCAAGAGCATTCTTGCCTATTACTCAAGCTATGTCGTACTCCCAAGACCATCCATTCTGGAGACGTGAGTTTAACCAGAAGCCTGGACTGTTCTCAGGTCAATGTTAAAGATTCCACAGAGCTATTCAAGGTAGAACAATGAAATTCCACCTACTGACCTGGTTGGTATTCATCCAGCAAACAATAACAAGAAGACTGTCTAGTCACTACCTTATAGAGTCGTAGAGTTATACAGCACAGAAACAGGCCCTTCGGCCCAAATCATCTCTGCCCATCGTTAGTCCCAATTGCCTGCATTTGGCCTATATCCCTCCAAACCCCTCCTATCCATGTACTTATCCAAATGTCTTCTAAATGTTGTTATTGTACCTGCCTCAACTACGTTCTCCAGCAGCTCATTCCATATATGCACCACTCTCTATGTGAAGAACTTGCCCCTCAGGTCCCTTTTAAATCTTTCACCTCTCACCTTAAACCTATGCCCTTTGGTTTTTAGTTCTCCTTCTCTGGGGGAAAGACTTTGTTACCTTGCTTTTGTCCACAGATTATGTTGTCACATTTCCAGTGTTGCAACACTGAAGCTGAACTACTTTGTTGGCTGTAAAGTTTCTGGGACCACCTGAGGTCATGGAAGATGTTGTATAAATACAAGTTCTTTTTTTAGCTTGAAGAACATAAGCTGCATCAGGTACATGTTGAAGTGGGGCTCCTAACACAGACAGCCAGGCACCAAGGTCAACATGCCCAATTTTAGATTGCTAAAATTAATCACTGGAAAATCACGAGTCACGCCAGATTCTCTGATACGTGGTCCATCGGGTGTGAAGCCATGCCAGGAATGTTGCCAAGCACAATTCACCCTTATGAGCTCAGAAACTTTTTCACAGGCAGTTCATTCATTGAAGTTGAAGTCCATTTCACACTCACATCATGACAAGATTACTGCAGCGGGAGTCACATGAAACAAATGCAGGTGCAAACCATCTGGAATCACAATCTTCAGTTCTGTTACCAACCTTTTGTGAGACTGGGAAATATATGCCTCAGAATAAAACAGGCAGGAGTAGGTGTCAAAGTAATGACATATCCCAAGGCTTTCAGAACAAGAATTGTGATTGCTGTTGATAGCATCATCTGGACCACACAGATTTGCTATTCTACAGACACTTCTACCAACATATTACTCTGGTTGCATTACTAAAACAAAATAGCTTTACAGCTTATCGAGGGTTTATTGTGAAGTGAAGGCATTGCACCCATATATTTTTTATATGAAATATATTCTCACAACTGTCAACTCCCACTGAAGCCAATCTATCCATTGCAAGGTCCATCAAACAGCGATGAAACAAATGACCAGATCATCTAATTTGTAGTGATACAGGTCTGGTTTATGCTATGCAACGTGCAGAGCCGCCCTGTTCTTTGTGCTGAAGGGTCCTCCAATTGCACTAGGTTTAAGGTTTCTTTTGAAGGACAGTTCTCCAGGCACAGCAGCAGTCTCTCTGTACAGCACTAGAGCTTACGTGCTTCAAGTTTCTTGAGTGGAACATGAACAGACATTGGGTACAATTATTGCATACAGTTTTGGTCACCTCACTACAGGAAGGAAATCGAGGCTTTAGAAAGGGTGCAGAGGAGGTTCACTAGGATGCTGCCTGGATTAGAAGGCATGTGCTATCAGGAGAGGCTGGACAAACTTGGGCTCTATTCTCTGGAGCGGCGGAGGCTGAGGGGTGATCTGTTGGAAGTGTATAAAGTTATGAGGGGCATAGATAGGGTGGACAAGTAATATCTTTTTCCCATTATTGAGAGATCCGATACCAGAGGGCATGCATTTAAGGTGAGAGGGGGTAGGTTCAGAACAGACGTGAGGGGTATGTTTTTTACTCTGAGAGTGATGGATGCCTGGAATGCGTTGCCTGATAAGGTGGTGAAGGCAAATTCATTGGGGGCTTTTAAGAGGGGCTTGGATGGGCACATGAATGAGAGGAAAATAGAGGGATATGGGCATTCTGTAGGTAGGAGGGATTAGTTATGTCGGCACAACATTGTGGGCCGAAGGGCCTGTTATGTGCTGTACTGTTCTATATTATTCTATGTTCTAGACATGAGCAATTACAAATAAAATTAGCAAATTTATGTAGGGAAAATGGATGTGTAATCGGCAATAGGGAGGTTATGTGAGTTGTTACGGACTAGGTGAATGTTCTTTTAAGGTAGAGCATAGTGGTGTGTGTGTGGGAGGCGTGCTTATGTTGAGAGAAGATAAAGGACGTAATGACGTTGTTGAAGAGGTCAGTCGAAGTCAGTCAGAAGAGAGAGGGAGAGAGAGAAGAGAGAGAGAGAGACACACCAGCCTGCTAGTTTCTCTATCGATGGATGAGAAACAATAACTGTGTCTGTCACTACAATCCACGTATGGAAATTGGGATTAATCCAGTGGAGTTCACTTTGTTGCTGACCTGTAGAGGGAAACAGGTACTTGTGTGGACGACCACGATTCGGATGCTTCTCGGGGTGAGGAAGTCACTACCGAGTAAACACTGAGGTGTCATTTGGGTTCCATCGTGGAACATTTGGATTTCATAATTACTCTCTATGTTCTCTCTCCATCTATGTTTTATCTTCAGACAACGGTGGTTATTGAAGAAGCCTTTGCTCATGTTTCACCTTATGGTTTGCTGAACTGAACTTTAATAACCATTCCTGGACTTGGAGTTTGGGACTTTGCCACACACACACGATGAGTTTAGTTTTGGGGTTAATGTTAAAGATTTTAACATTTTTATTTCTAACCTTCTAACATTTTTACTTTTATTTCTCTTATTATCATAAGTAGTTATTAATAAAGTAGTTTTTAACACTGAATCATGACTTGGTGTGTTCATTTTGTTGCTGGTTCATAACAGAGTATTATTCCCAACAAGTCAGAAAGGGAGAAAGGCTGCCAGGAGAATTTTGTAGACAAGTTCAGTGAGAAAGTGATGGAAAGAATAAAGACTAAGAGATGGATCCAAAAGAAGGTGAGAAAGGAAGAAAAGTTGGAAGATGAGCATGGACAACAGTGAAAGGCAAATAAAAAACAGGGACTGAGAGAACTAGGGAGCAGGAGCTGAACAAAAAGGTGGTTTTGGGACTAGATTTTTCATCTTTAAAGTTGTGCAGGTATAATGCCAGGAAAGATAAACTTAAGATAAAATAAGATATTTATTTATTACTCACATGTACATCGAAACACACAGTGAAATGCATCTTTTTGTATTAATGAGAATGTGCTGGGGGCAGCCTACAAGTGTCGCCACGCTTCCGGCACCAACACAGCATGCTCACAGCTCCTAACCCGTACGTCTTTAGAATGTGGGAGGAAACCGGAGCACCCGGAGGAAACTCACACAAACACGAGGAGAATGTACAAACTCTTCACAGACAGCGGCAGAAATTAACCTGAGTCGCTGGTGCTGTAATAGCATTACGCTAACCTCCACACTAACTTGTGACTCTAAAAAGATAAAGATATCTAAAGATGTAGTTCATTTGATCCAGAGATAGTGGACTCTGATCCAGGGCTGAAATTTACACTAATATAAGTTCCCTGATGTGTTTGACCAGTCTGAGTGTCCGAGACAGTGAGCACAAACAGGCAGGAAAACCAGAGACACAGCACTTCCTCCAGCATTTTGTGTGTGTTACAGGCAGGAAAACCACTGTTCGTAAAAATTCTGATGATTTTTCATGACTAGCACTTTAATAGAAAACATAAAGAATACACTAGGATGGATGAAACATGGTACCTTGAGTGCATAAAACAGAGACAGAAACCACAGTGTGGTTTTCAGATAGTGGGTCTCGAAATTCAGCGATCTAAGAATGTGGACTTCAGAGAGTGGGGAGGTTTCGTTAAGGTTAAGCTAGTCCCGCTGATATTCAACATTTCTACCCTGGGAGAAAGATACCGGCTAACTACTCTATCTGTGCCTCTCATAATTGTATAAACTCCTATCAGGTCTCCCTCAGCCTCCGACGCTCCAGAAAAATCAGTTGAAGTTTGTCCAACCTCTCCTTTTAGCTAAAACCTTTTAATCCAGACAGCATCCTGGTAAACCTCTTCTGCTGCATCTCCAAAGCTACCACATCCTTCCTGTTATGGGGTGACCAGAACTGCACACAATATCTACAAGTGCGACCTAACCAAAGTTTTATACAACTGCATCATGACTTGCTGAATCTTATATTCAATGCCCCTAGTGATGAAGGCAAGCGTGCCATACACTTTCTATACCACTCTATTTACTTGCGTTGCCACTTTCAGGGAGCTGTGGACTTGGACCCTAAGATCCCTCTGTATATCAGTGCTGTTAAGGGTCCTACCATTAACTGTATACCTTCCCATTACATTTGACCTCCTAAGTGCAACATTAATTAGAAATTAATTAAAAATATAAAAATAAAATGAATTAAAATAGGCAAATTACTTATTTGCTCTTACCTTTTTGACCAATGTTGGAGACCAACATTCACTCACCTTTCTCCAGCCCTCCTTGGCTTAAAGGGGAGGGGCCAGATGCGAAGTGCACCCAGCCCTCAGCTCAGTGCATAATCCTCCTTCCCTGAATTTGACGATGAGCTCAGGAGAGGAGCGGAGGTCGGAAACACTGGCACTGGTTCTGTGTTGCAGTGTAGAGACAAGCCGTTCCACAAGAAGGGTGTGTCATGGGGAGATACAGCCCAGAAACAAGCCCTTCATTCTATCAACTTCACACTGTCAAACGTTATCCATCCACATTCATCCCATTTTAATCTCTCCATATTCCCATCTATTCAACCCCTCGTGATTCTACCACCTTCCTATAAAAGGGGTAATTTAAAGTTTCCTATCAAGCAACTAAAACACGTACCACCAGGCTTAAGGACAGCTTCTACCCCACTGTGATAAGACTATTGAACGGTTCCCTTATATGATGAGATGAACGATGACCTCATGATCTACTTTGTTGTGACCTTGCACCTTATTGCACTGCACTTTCTCTGTAGCTGTGACACTTTACTCTGTACTGTTATTGTTTTTATCTGTACTACATCAATGCACTCTGTGTAACTGCACTGTGTAATGAATTGACCTGTACAATCGGTATGCAAGACAAGTTTTTCACTGTACCTCAGTACAAGTGACAATAATAAACCAATACCAATACCAAGGAGGAAACCAGAGTACCTGAAGGAAACACACACGGTCACCGGAAGAGCAATCAGACTTCACATAGACAGCACTGGAGGTCAGGATAAAGCCAGGTTACAGGTGCTGTGCAACCAAAGAGGTACACCGTTTAAATTCTCTACTGTGATAAGTGCAGGCGTACATATCAACACAGAAAAAAGTTTCTAATCTTTTGACTTATTGATCATTTTGGAGATAAACTGTGATTAATTGCATTATTCTCAAAATTTCCCGGTTTCTGTTGATATAATTCAACTCAGGATCAGAAACTAGCCTTAGATCTCAAATACCCCACTGCCAGATTGTAAATAGCTTTTATTCCACAAGCTATTGGGGTTCTTTGTGACCTTTCAATGGGTTCAAGTCGATTGTGAAGTTTTAATTTCAGTCTGCAAATACAATTATTTGGTCAGGGATCTTTGAGGCTTCACTTTAAGACTGCCATTTTTAATTATTTCACCTTTGTGTTTCGATATAAGAGTCCAAATAACACACCAGCCTTAGAGATGAAAACCTCCCAATGTCAGAGCTCTGGACTTTAAAAATGATGACTTAAAGTCCACAATTCATTCAAGAAAACACTGAAGGACATTTGGGAAAATTAAACCACACTGTGATGAGTGTAAACCTTCACTTAAATCAGCTCAAGGTAGATGAGAATTAGATCTCTGAGCATTTATTAGTGAGGTCTGAGATATTGCACAATGCACAGTTGTGGGTTTCGCTGGTCTCATTAGCAGCAAGTCAATTACAGGGAAAAACAGACGTTCTTTATCATTTAAAGCAAAGTTCGACCCCTTGTCATTCCTAGATATACTTCCAAGATAATAGGACTGGTGGAGAATCTGTCCACAATGCACAGCACTCTGCGTGCAGTTAATTAAATCTTTTGGCAATAATCATGACCGTGTAAAAAACTCTTCAATCATAGGCAAATGAAGATGACATCACAGCAATTAAACAGTGGTCATTTGAGAGAGTTTTTTTTCAAGCAGCAGCGCAGGATCTGGGAATGCTTTGCTTAATATTCACTTAATATATCTGGGAGAACTATGCTCAGGAATGCAAAGCTTGCAAACAAGATAGATTCCATGATAACCTGCCATTTTAGAGCATAGAATGTTGTAAGCCCACAAGTTACCAGATTGTTGAAGAAGGATTCAAACTCTTTGAGGTCATTTTCAACGTTGCCACTTGGGGCAATGCAGATCAGAATCAGAATCAGAATCAGAATCAGGTTTATTACCACTGACATATGTCATGAAATTTGTTGCTTTGCGGCAGCAGTACAGTGCAAGACATAAAAATTACCATAAGTTGCAAAAATAAATGAAAAATAACCAGTAGTGTAATGGTTGGTGTAACGCTATTACAGAACCAGCAACCCGGGTTCAATTCCGGCCGCTGTCTGTAAGGAGTTTGTATGTTCTCCCTGCGTCTGCGTGGGTTTCCTCCGGGTGCTCCGGTTTCCTCCCACATTCCAAAGACGTACAGGTTAGGAGCTCTGGGCATGTTATGTTGGCGCCGGAAGAGTGGCGACACTTGCAGGCTGCCCCCAGCACATTCTCAGTAACGCAAAAAGATGCATTTCACTGTGTGTTTCGATGTACATGTGACTAATAAATAAATATCTTATACCTTATAGTGTTAAAGAGGAATAACGAGGTAGTGTTCATGGACCGTTCAGAAATCTGATCACCTACTCAGTGTGAACTTGTTGCTCTTCCACTTACGTAATCTGCAGTGATCAGGTATCGCGGACTACTGCAGAGGAAACATTGTATATCAATATCACAAGCTCCTGTTTGCCATTCCAATATCATAACTGCTACTCTTTAATGCTGTGTAAGCTATTGTTTAATGGATAATTTTTTCAATCCTACATCATGAAGATTGTGGACTCATAACACAGATTTTGCCATTTGAAGCCATAATCTGGCTTGATACAAGGCAGTCCCAAGGGGACACTGCACAGTCAAAGATCCTATCTTTCACTGAAAGATCAGACGGCTCAGTTGGATATAAAAGATCCTATGAGACTTCTTTGAACAGGAGTAAGGAGTTCTCCCTAGTACTTTGTCAAAGATTTATTTCTCAGCCAACATTGCCAAACAGAACAGATTAACAATGCTGTTTGTGGGATCTTGCTGTGTAATGATTGGTCCCCAGTTGTAATACATTACATAACATCATTTCAACAATGTTTCTTTAGCTGTAAAGGACTTTGGTGTGTCCTTTGGCTCATTACAATATTCAACCCTTTCCTTTCCTCAGAATACCTCAACCATGATCATCAAATCATGAAAAATTTACAACACAGGACAAAAACATTTGGCCTGTTATGTCTTCACATGTAGGAAGTAGTAACCCAATCTGAAGCCACCTTCCAGCGCCTGGCCAAAATAATCTTACCAATTAATTTGATTTGGTTGTGGTTGTCTGTCTAGGTCACAGAAACCCAATTACTAATGAAGAAGTTTTTGGATGCTTTGTGGATTTTTATTGCCAAGTCAATGTGGGTGGCAGCAGCATTGACGGCCAAACATCTGGCTGAATAAGGAGACTAATTTCTGTATTACTGTCCTTATATGTGAGGGTTTCACAACTTGTCATTGTCCTAAAGGAGTTGGCAAGAATGTGGGGATGAAAGTGAGGGTTTGGGGAGGGTTACTTGTTTTAACTGGAGAATGGTCTACTACCATTTAGCCACAACATAGCTGGCAACTCCATTTAATTGTGAAAAGCACCATTCTTTGATTTTCCTTTGCATCCCTCCTGATTTAAAAGCAGAAGGTGGATGCCACACTTTCTCTGATCCTGAGGTCCTCAGTGAATTTCTGTTTCACCAGGTGGTTAATGAGTTGGGACGAAATGAACATCTTGTGAAGTAGAGACACAAGAGACTGCAGATCCTGGAATGTGGAGCAACACCCAAGATGCTGGAGGAAATCAGCAGGTCAGGGAGCATTTGTGGAGGGTTTCCCCCAGTCTCCCTCTCCTCAAGTACCAGTCCTTAAAAATGTTTGTGCCCTCTCCCCCCAGCCTCCCTTCACCCATGTTCGTCCCCTTCCCCTCCTGACTCCATCCACCCACTGCACACACAGGTTTCCCCCCACCCCCCATTGGGTTCCAACTCTCGTTCATCTCTCCCCTAAAGATTCCCTTTCTCCTTTATTTATCCGAATTCAGCTCCGGTAAGGATTTGTATTCCTGATTATCTCCCTCCAGCAGCTGTCTCCTGTCTTCACTCTCCCCTCATCCCACCTTGCACCATCTGTTTGAGTCCTGATGAAGGGTCTTGGCCTGAAACATTGACTGTTCACCTCCCTCCATAGATCCTGCCTGACTCACTAAGTTCTTCCAATGTTTTGCGTGTTGCTCCAGATTCCGGCACCTGCAGAATCTCTTGTGTCTCCATCTGTTTTTTGTTCTTTTTCCACTCTCTTTCTGCCTGCCTCCATCTGTCATTCACCTGCCACTGTCTCCCAACTCCACCTCCCCTCACCTCCCCTACCTGCCACCACCTGCCTGTCACCTCACACCCCTCCCGAATCCACCAATCAGAATCCTTTCTCGCCACTCCCCTTCTCCTCTTTATATCGACCATCTCGCCTCTCCACTCTCAGTCCTGATCTAAGGCTTTGACCCGAAACGTCAACAATTCCTTTCCTCCCACAGATGTGGCTCAACCTGCTGAGTTCTTCCACACATTGTTTGTTGCTCCATATTGCAGCATCTATAGTCTCTTGTGTCTCCATCTGTGGAGGGAAATGGATGGTTGACATTTGGGGTCGAGACCCTTCATCAGGATAGTCCAGAGGAAGGGTCTCGATCCGAATCGTCGACTGTCCATTTCCCTCCACAGATGCTGCCTGACCCACAGGGTTTCTCCAGCATCTTGTGTGATCCTGTGAAGTAGCCCACTGTACGTATAAACTTAAACAGGAGCAGTCCATATATATCCTTATACCGGCTTTGGTTTTTCATGACATCATGGCCAATCATGTAGTGACTCCTTCTTTCCACTTTGTCACAGTCATAGAGTCACAGCACATAACAGGCCCTTCAACCCACCAAGGATATACTGACTATCAAGCATCAATTTGGTCTAACTATTTATTCACCCCACATTCTCATTGACTCCCCCAGATTCGACCACTCACTTACAAACTGAGGGCAACTTACAACAGCTAATTAGCCAACCCCTTGGCACTCACCAACTTTTATTGAGGCACCATAGAAAGCATCCTATCTGGATGCATCACGGCTTGGTATGGCAACTGCTCTGCCCGGGACTGCAAGAAACTGCAGGTTGTTGTGGACACAGCTCAGCACATCACAGAAACCAGCTCCCCTCCAAGGACTCTGTCTACATTTCTCGCTGCCTTGGTAAAACAGCCAACATAATCAAAGACCCCTCCTACCCTGGACATTCTCTCTTCTCCCCCCTCCCAACGGACCACCAGGCTCAAGGATAGCTTCTATCCTGCTGTTGTAAGACTATTGAACGGTCCCCTAGTTCAATAAGATGGACTCTTGACTGCACAATCTACCTTGTTATGACCTTACACCTTATTGTCTGACTGCACTGCACTTCCTCTGTAACTGTGACACGTTACTCTGCATTCTGTATTGCTTTACCCTGTACTACCTCAATACACTGTGTATTGAATTGATCAGTAAGAACGGTATGCAAGACAAGTTTTTCATTGTACCTCGGTACATGTGACAATAATAAACCAATACCAATACCAACCCGCGTATCTTTAAAATGTGGGAGGAAACTGGAGAGCTCAGAGAAACCCAGATAGTCCCAGAGAGAACGTGTAAATTCCACATGGCCAGCACCCACGGTCAGGTTTGAACCCAGGTTGCTAGAGCTGTGAGGCAGCAGCTCTACCAGCCACATTATTCTGACACCCACTTTGGTCTAAAGTTATTCTTCTGAATCTTGTAGTTGCCTAAATTAGTGTGGACCCATCCATTAAACCCTGCAAGCTTGTGCTGTTATTTGGTCTGACTACATCAGTGGTCTTGAGATAAATGACTGTATAACCTAGCCCATTATAACTGCAATCAAATTAAGTGATATTAGTCATGCTCTGAAGTGAAGTGGGTGTGCATCAGTAATCTAGAAACAGTAAATTGATCTTTTACTTTCCCGAGGTTTGTTATACTCGGTCATCTCTGTTCATTGGAGACATGAGCGTCCTGTGGGAATTGATTCTCATTTTCGGCCAATAGATTGGTAGTGAGAATTATGACAGTAAAGCTCCCAGGGTGGTCATTTTCTCTTTTGTTAATATTGGTGACAAAACAAAAACTAAACAATCTGTTACACTCAACTACAAGAGTATGATTATTGAGAGGGTCATTCCAAAACTGAGGGAAGGGTGGTGTATTGAACCAAACCCATCCAAGACCCACCTTAGCTATGAGGAGAGGTTGGACAAACTTGATTTGTTTTCTCTGGAATGTCAGAGGCTGAGGGGAGACCTGATGGTACAGTAATGTAGCAGTTAGCGCAATGTTATTACAGCGCCAACAACCAGCGTTCAATTCCGACACTGTCTGTAAGGAGTTTGTATGTTCTCCCCATGTCTGCATGGGTTTCCTCCGGGTGCTCTGGCTTCCTCCCACAGTCCAAAGACGTACGGGTTAGGAAGTTGTGGACATGCTATGTTGGCGCCAGAAGAGTGGCGACATTTGCGGGCTGCCCGCAGCACATTCTCAGTAACGCAAAAAGATGCATTTCACTGTGTGCCTCGATGTACATGTGACTAGTAAATAAATATCTTATCTTATCTGATGGAAGTTTATAAAATTATGAGAAGCATAGATAGGGTAGATAGCCAGAATCTTTATCTGAGTGTAGAATTGTCAAATACTAGAAGGCATAGCTTTAGGGGGAGAGGGGGAAAGGGGATGTGCGGGGCAAGTTTTTTACACAACGATTGGTGGGTGACTGAAACAGGCTGCCAGGGGTGGTGGTGGAAGCAGATACGATAGTGGAGTTCAAGAGGCTTTTAGGTAGGTGCATGAATATGCAGGGAATGGAGGGATATGAATCACTTGCAGGCAGAAGGGATGAGTTTAACTTGGCATCATGCTCAGCATAGACATCATGGGCCGAAGGGCCTGTTCCTGAGCTGTACTGTTCTATGTTCTAAGACCAAGTCTGCCATTTTAATCCCAGTTATGGCATATTAACGTGATCATTTGCAACCCAAAAAATATCACGCAGCCATAAGTGATTTACTCAGCCTTGATATCATCTTAGAAGTTAGACAGGAGAATAGAACCGGACCAGAGAATGTTAAGACAAAGTCTCATGAAAGGGTTTAAATTTGCAAGGGCTGGATAAAGCTATTTTCACTGGTTTGTGAACATATAATTGATGAACATTAATTTTAAATCATCAAGGAATAGGTCAGGTATAATGCAGAAGGTTGTTATGACATGGAACATCTAACCAGGTGGAAACAGAATCGTAATAGACTTTGAAAGCAGAAAGGAAATAAGTGCATAATTTTTTAAATTATTGTTTATGAAGCATGAATAGCAGAATATGGAGAAGACATGTTTTCAGTCAAATGGCAGTGTGACAAATCTGTTTTTACAGTGTTGTAAAATTCTAGAATATTACTATTTGTGAACATTATGGTGACAGTTATACTGACTTGTCAATGCGGAATTTGAAAGATAGTGTTAGAGAGTCCTCTCTATATTTCTTGAAGTCAAGACGTAAATTGGTTTTCACGAATGCTGTACTTTTACTAAGACTATTGGTCTAGATTATATTGGTTGGTTAATATATAACTCTTCCCCAAGGCTAATTAGGGTGTAAGATGACTAGGTGAGCAAATGTGGTGTCCCAGTGTGGAGCACAGGTTGGGGAAACTGATGTTCTACATGTAATCTTCCCATAAGATCTTTTCAATGTGAAGCTTCAATGCCAAAAGCACATATCAACGAAGGCACCTCCTTTTTACATTAATATTATACTGTAAGAGAAAGGTGGCCATATTTCATGGATTACTTGCTGACAGTGATTGGGATTCATCCTGAATCTGTGGATGAATGCCTAATTTTATCAAAAACTCATGGTCCAGGACACCCACACTAATCACGCGCACACCCGCACTTCAAGGATTGCAGCAGTTCTAGAAGGCAGCTCCCTTCTCAAGGACAACTAGACATGGGCAGTTATATGCTGGCTCAGCCAAAGAAGCCCACATGTCTTGAATAAATATATTTTAAAAAGTTCCAGGAAACCACAACATTAAGAAGAATGTTCCTTGAAAGTGGCAATGCACAGGGTGGTGAAGAAGGTGTTTGGCATGCTTGCCTTCATCGTTTAGGATACTGAGTACAGGAGCTGGGGTGTCACGTTACACTGTGTGCTTCGATGTACATGTGACTAATAAAGAAATCTTATCTTATCTTACCTTAAGGTCATGTTTGGAGTACAGCCCATTGTTCTATCTACTCTGCTATAAGAAGGACTTCATTATACTGGAAAAGGTACAAAAACGATTTACAAGGATGTTACCAGGACTGGAGGGTTTGAGTTATAAGGAGAGGTTGGATAGGCTGGGCCTTTTTCCCTGGAGCGTAGGAGGCTGAAGGGTGACCTTATGGAGGTTTATAAAATCATGACGGGCAGAGATAAGGTGAATAGCCACAGTCTTTTCCCCAGGGTCAGGGAGTCCAAAACTAGAGGGCGTAAGTTTAAAGTGAGAGGGGAAAGATTTAAAAGGAACCTGAGGGGCAACTCTTTCACATATTCGGTGGTCGTATATGGAACAAGCTGCCAAAGGAAGTAGTCAATGTGGGGACAATTATGAAATTGAAATAACATTTGGACAGGTATATGGATAGAAAAGGTTTAGAGGGATATGGGCCAAAGGCAGGCAATTGGGACGAGCTCAGTTGGGCAACTTGGTCAGCATGGACAAGTCGGGCCGAAGGGCCTGCTTCCATGCTGTATAACTCTATGATGATGAATATATCAGTGAGAAGGAAATGATGACCATGACTTCTTGGGGAAGGAGAAACTTGCCAGCTCTTCTCCCACAGGAGCAGAGCTAATCACTCCTCTTAGGTGGAAGGTCATCTTGAGGACGGGGTCTAACACATTACAGGAAGATTGCAAACAGAATGTAAACAACGACTCACATTTCTGCAATGCTTTCCATGGCCATAGATCATTCCAAAGCATCTCACAGCCAATTATGTACTTAAGGAGTGTAATTATTTTAATAATATGGGAAATACATCAGTCAGTTTTCACACTTATACAGCAATGTGTTAATGTCCAGCTGATTAATTTTGAAAGATTGATGACGGGATAAAAATGGTCCTCAGACTCTCAGGATTAATCTCCTTCCCTCCTTCAAATATTGCAGTGGGATCTCCTGCATTCACTCGACAGAGCAGATAGGGTCTTGATGCCTCATTTGCAAGGCACCAATACTGACAGTGCAGCACTCCGTCAGTATGACATTAGAAAGTCAGTTTGGATTTCTGGGTTCAAGTTTTTGCAGTCGACATTGAACCTACAGACTTCAGATCTCAAAGTGCTATCCACCGAGACATTATGACCTCTCTGCATTTCTCTCTGGTAGTATTTTCAAAACGTTTTCATCTTTCCCTACAAAGTTAGTGAGAAGATGAAGAAGCCCAGTTCATCCAAACTAAAGATAATTTAAAAATGAGACAGCTGTTCTGCGGATGTAAGCAATATTCAGAGATATCAAATAACCAATGGGGAAATCCTGAAATTGGGCTAAAAACAAGAAAAACTTTTGACTGTTGCAACTATTCCTGTTTGCAGAAGTATTTAATCAGACAGTACTCGGAATGTCTGAAGCATCATTCAGGTCTGATAGGACAAGAATCAGATAAATATTGCCTCAACAGAACTTCTCTATTGAGGAGCAATAAATGAAGGAGATATCCTGAAACAGTACAGAAAGCGTGAGATTCTTGGCAGAGATAAATTCACCTGTAACATCCAGACTGACAATACGTGACACAAGAGCTGAAAGCAGAACAAAGCCATCTCCAGCAGCTCAATTGTCCAGGGTAATACTTAATTTTCAAACCTATTTATGTTAAGAGTCATTCAAGAAATGGAAAGATAACATGATAACATGATGCACTTAATGTAGCCACAGATTGTATGGAATTTACAGGACTTTGCTGGGTCCTGCCCTTATTTCTGCACACAACTTCTATTATTTCTCTTGGTTAGTTCCAACAAGTTTTGGGACATCTCGCAAAGGTGGGAGTCCTCGATTTATTCTGGCTGCATTTCCCTAGCGTGGACTTCAGCTGCAAAATGAGAACAAGCTGACCTTCCCAACATCTGTGCTTTGGAATCCGTCTTCAGACCTTGCTCTAGGCTTGACTTGGTGCAGAGTATGTGAGCACATTTTTTTGAATTGGGATTGTACGACTGCGGACAAAGAAGGAGAAAAATAATGTAAGGAACAAAGTTGTGTGATTACTTGTGTTTTGTTTAATGTTTTTAATTATTTAAAAGCGTTTTTCTGTAAAATTCTTAAAACTTTTGTAATTAATTCGTTTTAATAGTTTTTAAATGACTATGATTGGCTCAAATATTCAGAAAAACTTGAAAAGTGTTGAAAAGTGAGGGGTGGGGCTTTGCCAGCTGTCAAAGGCTTTCAGAGGAACTTCACTGGCAAGGCTGGTTCTGTCCAGCTATCTCACTTCATTCCTTCACTCGAAGCCTTGGCACTATTCATGAGCTTGTTGCTTGGCTTTGGAATACCTAGCTGAAAAAGACTTGCCTTCACACTTTGGCTGAAGTGACCTCAGGGGAGTAATATCGGTATTGGTACATGTACCGAGGTACAATGAAAATCTTTGTCGTACAAGGCACCCATACAGATCATTTCAAAGTATAAAGATGTTGAAGTAGTACAAGGGAAAAACAATAACAGAATGCAGAATATGATGTTACAGTTACAGTTACAGAGGAAGTGCAGTGCAGGTAGTCAATAAGGTGCAAGGGCCATGATGAGATAGATTGTGAGGACAAGAGTTCATCTTTAATGTACTAGAGGACTTCGAGAGTCTTATAACAGCGGGATAGAAGCTGTCCTTGAGCCTGATGGTGGGTGTTTTCAAGCTTTTGTATCTTCTGCCCGATGGAAAGGGGGAGAAGAGAGAATGTCCGGAGTGGGTGGGGTCTTTGATGACGCTGGCTGCTTTTCCGAGACAGCGAGAAGTGTAGACAGAGTCCATGGAGGGGAGGCTGGTTTTCAAAATTAACCATCACTAGGATGGAGATCTGGAACAAGTCTCAACTGCTGCCACACTGAAGCAATCAGGTATTGAATCTGCAATTTTTTCTGCCAAAGAGCAATTCACACCACCACAAAACCAGTTTTCCCCAGTGAACTTAATTAAAGCATATCTATATTAGATTCACATTGACTCTGGATAATGTGTTAAATAATGTGGTAACAAGATGATATATTAGTGTGATACTGTTAATTTAAATGAATGATGAAATGTCTCTTTCTGTGTTTTCTCTAACTTTTTCTACTTGATTAAATGATATTTTCATGTCAAGGTGCCTCACCTGAAATGTTTTTGAGAGGAGAGATGTTTGAAATATGTTATGAAATATCACAGTTTTCTTTGATACCTCAATAATGGGTTTCCCAGAACCAAACACTAACATCAGAAAAATTATGTTTCATTACAAAATCAAGCCGTGACATGCAATATATAAATTTTCATGGAATAATGAGGCCATTCAGCCCATTGTGCCTGTTCTTTGAAATAGGTTTCCAATGTTACCTCAAAAGCCAACACGACTAAATGTTTTCTGAGCATTACCTTTTTCAGAAGCTCATCCAATCAGCTATGACTTAGCTGGTGGCCTTGTTGACTGTAATCAGAAAGTAGTTAGAGAAAGAGAGAGTCATAGAGTAATATAGAACATAGAACAGTACAGTGTAATGCAGCCCCTTCAGCCCACAATGTCCTGCCAACCTTTAATACAGCATGGGAATAAGCCCTTCAACCCAAATCCTTCTTGCCGACCATGGTGCCCACGAAGCTAGTCCCATTTGCCCGTGTTTGGCCCAGATCCCTCTAAACCCCTCCTATCCATATACATATCCAAATGTCTTTTAAATGTTACTATTCCACATGCCTCAACCACTTCCTCTGGAAGCTCATTCCATATAGGCACCTCTGCGGCATGGTGGTGTAGCGGTTAGCATAACACTATTACAGCGCCAGTGACCTGGGTTCCATTCTGGCCGCTGTCTGTAAGGAGTTTGTAAGTTCTCCCTGTGACTGCGTGGGTTTCCTCCGGGTGCTCCAGTTTCCTCCCACATTCCAAAGATGTATGGCTTAGGAAGTTGTGGGCATGCTATGCTGGCACCGGAAGAATGGCGACACTTGTGGGCTGCCCCCAGAACAATTGATGCAAAAGTATATTTCACTGTGTGTTTTGATGTACATGTGACTAATAAAGAAATCTTATCTGCATGAAGAAGTTGCCCCTCAGGTCCCTTTTAAATCCCCTCTCATCTTAGACGTATGCCCTCTAGTTTTTAGTTCCCCCTATCTATACCCCTCATGATTTTATCACCTCTATAAGGTCAGCCCTCAATCTCTTATGGTCCAAGCAATAAAGTTCTAGCCTGGACAACCTCTCCCTAACACTCAGGCTCTCGAGTCCTGGCAGCATCCTTGTAAATCTTCTCTGCACTCCTTCCAGTTTAATGATGTTCTTCCTATAACAGGGTGACCGAAACTATACTCCAAGTGCAGTCTCACCAATGTCATGTATTTCTTGGTTTGATTCCACTGCAAGGACTGGAGCACAGATATCTAGGTTCTCACTCCGGGACAGGAAAGAGTGTTCAACTATATTTCAGAGGAGATGTTAAACTAAGGCTTCTGTTCAGATGTAAATTATCTCATGGTTTCATGTTGAGAAAGAAAAAACAAGATATCTGAGGTATCCTACCCAGCATCACTTGAAAAATTATCTGATCACCAAACTGTTATTTGCAGAACTTGCAAGTTACTGTGTTTTCCTTCATTAACTATAAGGAGACCATAAGTCCAGAAGATATATCAGCAGAATTAGGCTATTAGGCCCATAAAGTTTGGCTATCAATGCTCTGCCATTCAATCATGGATGATTTTTTTGTTCAACCCCATTCTCCTGCCTTCTCCCCATAACCCTAACCAATCAAGAATCTATCAATCTCTGCCTTAAATACACCCAGTGACTTGGCCTCTACAGCCCTCTGTGGCATTAAATTCCACAGATTCACCACCCTCTGGTTGAAGAAATTCCTCTTCAGCTCAGTCCTAAAGGGACGTCCCTTTATTCTGAGGCTGTGCCCTCAAATCCTAGACTCTCCCACTGATGGAAACATCCTCTCCACGTCCACTCTATCCAGGCCTTTAGTATCTGGTAGGTTTCACTGAGATCTCCCCTCATCCTGAACCCCATAGGCCCAAAGACATCAAACACTCCTCACAGGTTAAGCCTTTCATTCCAGGGATCATTCCTGTGAACCTCCTCTGGACCATCTCCGGGCCCAGTGCATCTTTCCCCAGATACGTGGCCCAAAATTCCACACAATATTCCAGATGCAGTCTGACTAACACCTTATAAAGCCTCAGCAGTGCGTCCTTGCTTTTATGTTCCAGTCCTGTCAAAATGACTGCTAACATTGCATTTGTCATCTTTACAACTGACTCAACCTGCAAGTTTACCCGAGGGGAATCCTGAACCAGGACTCCCAAGTCCCTTTGCACTTCTGATTTCTGAATTCTCTCCCCATCTAGAAAATTGCCTGAACCATTATTCTTCCTTCCAAAGTGCTTAACCCTACACTTCCCTCCACTGTATTCCAGGAGCATTGGGTAGTCCGAAAAATGGTATGAAAAATAAAACATCATGTAACTCTTCTTATTTATCAAATATGGTCATGACTTTTCAAATATGATGTGGTGCTCAGCCAGCTTTTCCTTATATTTTTAACCAAAACCAAATGCCTTAATTTATTATTATTCTGCATTCACCAACACGAAGAACTGGTCACTTGGTTTAGTCAAAAGAGGTCCGATGGCAGTAAGCAGTGAGCGATTTGAATTTGTATATTTCTGCCACCATCATCCTCACCCCCTCAATCCTGCATTGGTTGAGAGAATGTTAGAAGATTCAATGTCTGTGCACAACATAGAACAATGCCTTATAAAACCATTAAGTGATATTGAGCTGTACAATTTGCAATGTCAACAAGGCAATTTATTAGAACTTTGGAGAGCGGGAAACAGTTTGAAAAGGTAGGTCCGTTGTTGTTCTTGTTGCTGTGGTGAGCAGTATGAGTACGGGAGCGGGAAGTCTCGTTGCCGTGGTAACTACTGCAAGAACTAGAGCCAGAGCCAGAGCCAGAGCGGGAAGCAGTTTGGAAAGGTAGGCCCGTTGTTGTTCTTGTTGCTGTAATGAGGTAATTGGATAGTTAGGCAGCAGCTGCCAATGAAAAGAAGTTAGCGTCAAGTGGAGTGGCCATTGTGGAGTGGTCATTGTGGGAGTGGACAGTGTTAGAGTGGGGAGCTGAGGCTTCGTCATGAAGAGGTGGTGGAGGTGAGCGGAGGCTTCTGGTAGGTTCTCTTTCTTTCGCTGGTATTTGTAATTTTCTTTGTATAGAACAGTGGGAATGGCAGTTAGGACAGAAGTGTGCTCCTCCTGTAGGATGTGGGAGATCAGGGAGACCTCCAGTGTCCACGAGGACAACACCTGCAGGAAGTGTGTCCAGCTACAGCTCCTTACAGACCGCCTTAGGGAGCTGGAGCTGCAGCTAGATGAACTCCGGATCATTCGGGAAACTACGGAGATGATAGATAGGAATTACCGGGGGCAGTTACATCTAGGGTGCGGGATGTGGGTAGTTGGGTGACCGTTAGGGGAGGGGAAAGGAATAGGGAGTTAGTGCAGGATACCCTTGATAACAAGTATATCACTTTGGATGCTGTTGGGGGGGATAAATCTCCAATGGAGAGCCGCAGTATAAAAGATTATGAGAGGCATAGACAGAGTGGACAGCCAGCATCTTTTCCCCAGAGTGGCAATGGCCAATACTAGAGGTCCCCCGTTTAAGGTGTGTGGAGGAAAGTTCAGGGGAGATGTCAGCGGTAGGTTTTTTACACAGAAAATGGATGCCCGGAGTGCACTGCCAGAGGTGGTGGTAGGGGTCGATATGATAGGGTCATTTATGAGTCTGTTAGATAGGCACATGGTCACAAGAAAAATAGAGAGTTATGGGAGGTGGAGTCGAAAGGGGGATAGATTGAATGGGAATAAGGTTCATGTAGGTCAGCACAACATAGTGAGTTGAAGGGCCCATACTGTGATGTAGTGTTCTATGTTCTATGTTCTATGAAATAACTAATCCCTCTATAATCCTGCTGAGGTCTTCTACAGTGTAACTAGTATGACAATATGATATAATCTGAAGAAATACTTTGAAAAATGAGCATCAGAGTCAATGTGTCATCAATGCTTCAGATGATAGGTTGGTCATGGCTGATTTTAAAAAAAGATAAACACTGTTCGTCACATTGGGTCTGTTGAAGACAAAGGATTATAGCAGGATCAAAACAGGACTAATTACCTTGGATTGGAACAAAGGAAGTCTTTGGAACAAATAGTCATAAATGGATATCATCTAAAGATCATTACAGAAATGTGACCAAAACTGGGAATTAAATATTCCAGCACTTTCAATATTTAGGAAAGACAGTAGCAAAGGAAACTGAGATGGGGTTAGCACTGTTAATGAGGGGTGACATCCGTGCAATTGAGTAAGGATCTTGGCTCAGCAGGTGGTATAGAATTAGAATCAATTTGGGTGGAGACACAGATTATGCTCATAAAATCATTTACAGTAATGAAGCTGATGGGCACAATTGACAAGGAATGCCGGAAATCTGAAACTAAAACAGAAAAAATAACTGGAAGCACTCAACAGTTGAGACAGCATCTACAGAGAGAGTAATATCATAATCTCCCAGTTCTGATGTTCTGACAGATTTGGGGTTTTCCTTTTTCAGTTCTTGATTTTCATTTCATTTCGTATTATTTTCCAGCAAAAGGAAATCATCCAAGTTTAAACTTTACAATACAAAAATATTGGTCGGCATTTTCTTTGAAAACTGCTCTCCTCTTTGACGAATAACGTTTTTATTTTTCAGAGAATATTGAACATACTACGTTTGAGATGAAGACTTCTGCTCGAAGAAAGTTTTTTTTTAATTGAAAATAAATTGAAAATGAAAATCACCTTGCAGCTGGTGGAATATATATTTGCAACTCCTCTGCCCTTGGCTGATCTGAGGAGCTGACACTTCGCTCTCCTGTTTTCATCTCCACTGTAATCTATTACCAATCTAAATTGGTTTAGGTCAGCTGTCATGGTTTATGCAGTATGTGTTGATAGCTTCTGTGTTAGTTGCTTGCAAAATTAATTTTTAACTTAAGTCTGTTCAGACCAGGGTGCAATCAAAGTTATATAACTCTGCTCAAATTACTGGGTGTTTTTTTTTAATTCATTCACATTTCAAACTAAGTAGGTCATTTGGCCCCCTGAGACCTACTCTGCAAAAAGACCATGACTCATCAGCTGGAACTTCAACTCCATATTCAGTTAACCACTCACCTTGCTTTTCAAGAATCTACCTTGACCTTCAAACCTTCAATGACTCTGTTTCCACCATCCTTTAAGGAGGAGAGTGACAAGTTTCATGACCTTCTAAGAGAAATAAGGCCTCAAGTCTGCCTTAAGTGAATGACCTCTTACTGTGAAACAATGACTCCTGGTTGAAGATTCTTCCGCAAGGGGAATCATCCACTCAGGATCACAACACATGAGCATACTGGTTAGATCAACACTTCTTGTCCAACCCTAATTGCCGCTTGAGTGGTTTGATTGGCCATTGGCAGCTAAGAGTCAATCAAATATCTCTTAAGGTCCAGATTTTATTCCAAAAGGACATTGATAATGCAGAAAGCTGTGGACACAGCTCAGCACATCACGGAAACTAACCTCCCCTTCATGAACTCTATCTACACTTCTTGCTGCCTTGGTAAAGCAGCCAACATAATCAAAGACCCCACCCACCCAGACATTCTCTCTTCATTCTCCCCCCACCCCCCCAATCAGGCAGAAGATTCAAAAGCCTGAAAGCACGTACCACCAGGCTCAAGGACAGATTCTACCCCACCGTTATAAGACTGTTGAATAGTCCCCTTGTATGTTAAAACGGACTCTTGACCTCACAATCTACCTCGTTATGGCCTTTCACCTTATTGTCTACCGACACTGTACTTTCTCTATAAATGTAACACTTTATTCTGAATTCTGTTATTGTTTTGCCTTGTACTACCTCCATGTACTGATGTGATGAAATGACCTGTATTGATGACATACAAAACAAAGTTTTTCACTGTACCTCGGTACATGTGACAATAATAAACCAATTTACCAGATTAAACCAAATGAGCATTTAAGTAATAATCTAGTCATTGTAAGTCACTATTGCTAAAACTAGCTTCTAAATCTTCCTGATTTATTTAATTAACTAAATTTTAATTCTCCAGTTGTCCTGCTGGGTTTTGAGAACTGGAATTGGTTTAATATGGTCACATGGATCAAGACACAGTGAAAAACTTTTGTTTTGCATGCCATCCCTGACAGATTATTCCATACCTAAGTATCAAGGTGGTAAATAGGAAAATCAGAATGCAGAATACAGTGTTACAGTTACAGAGAGAAGCTGTCCTTCAGCCTGGTTGTATGTGCTCTCAAGCTTTGCATCTTCTGCCTGACAGAAGGGGGGAAGACGAGAGAGTGACTGGGGTAGGAGGGGTCATTGACTAACTTAGCTGCTTTCCTGAGGCAGCGGGAAGTGTAGACAGAGTCAATGGAGGGGAGGCTGGTTTGCGTGATGGATTGGGCTGTGTTCACAACTCTCTGCGATTACTTGCAGTCTTAGTCAGAGCAGTTGCCATTCCAAACTATGATGCATCTGGATAGGATACACGATGGGGCACCTGTAAAAATTGGTGAGGGTCATCTGAATTCATGGTTGCTGAGCATTGTATAAGACCTTGGATTCTGAACCAAGGAGTTTAATAAATATGCTATTGATCCATTATTGCATTATTATGTAAGGTTAAATAATTGTAAAATCAGATGTTAAGATTCCCAAAATTCCCCAAAATTATGAAAGCCTCAATGCAATTGTTATTATCACTAATTAACTAAAGCAGACACCTCAGGTCAGGGCTTTGTAGAGATTTCTCAGGCAAGTGCAGGGGTTTTAATGTTGAGCTGAGAGACAGAGGAAGCAGAGGTTAGCAATGTTGATTTGTGATTTAAGATTCTTTGAAAAGTCCAGAATTTGTTCAATTGGCTGAACGGTCTGACTCTGTTGTACCATTCTCTAATTCTTAGGACCCTGTTGCTGTGGACTAAATGCAAGAGTAAGTAACCAGAACCTCAGTCACAATTTGTAGTTATATGGAGACATGCAGCCCATGTCACTGAAACATAACAAGCCAGAACGTCTGATTTCATGACCAGATTTTCTGTCAGTTTTTGTGTCCAACTGTGTTCAGGTCAGTGAACTCACTCACAGATCACCCATTTGCCAAGAATCCAGTCACCAGTGACACAAATCTCTGGGAGCTCAGAATCTCCCAGCTTTTGCATTGGCAAGACCCCTCCACTTCCAGACCCCAGTGAGGTTGTTCAGAGCAACTGGACAGCTGAATAGTGAGAGGCTTCTGGTTGAGTGAAACCGTAGGGATTCAAGTAGTGGAATAGGGAGGGGGGAGAGACTGCATCAAATGTAGTGTCCATCATGGTTTTATACTGGGCACCAAGTCACGTGCCTGTTCGTTGATTGCAGCTACGCCATGAGGGAGGAACCTTAGCACCTTTGCTAAATATCGTAAACATTGTTTGGATCATCACTAACCCAGGCACTTTATCTGCAACATCTAACATCTAATTCACTTACAACTCATCATTCACTGCTGGTTTAAAAGCAACAGCCCATGAACATTTTACTTCGTCATCTCTCTGCCCCCAGCAGAACTTTGGAATCACTTACACCTGAAAGATTGCAGCGATTCAAGAAGAAAGTTCGCACATTCGCATGAACCGTCCCAAAGACTCATAATCCTCGAGTGAAGAAATTCTCTTCCTCTCAGTCCTAAGGCTGAATCCTTTTCCTGACTTTATCACCCCATTCTCAATGTTCCAGCCAGAATCTATCAGAATCTGTAAAACCTTTGAAGAATTTCATTAAAACTTGAAAGCCCTGTGTTCCTGGCATAAACCAACAGGGCAATAATCACTTTGGATGTCACAGATAATCCCATGTTTAGAATACATTGGACTTTCAACTCAATTTGATCAGAAGACTGTGTAATGAATTGGCCTGTACAATCGGTATGCAAGACAAGTTTTTACTGTACCTCGGTACAAGTGACAATAGTAAACCAATACCAATACCTACTGTACATAACAACAGAGCGAGATCATTACGTCAAAGCAATCATTATATCACTGTACTGCTGCCGCAAAACAACAAATTTCACGTCATATGTCAGTGATAATAAACCTTATTCTGGGGATACTGAACTAGGGGTTTATGAGTATCTGTGCTTTTATGTGCCCCTCCATTAAATGCAAGCGCTGCACAATTTGTAATTTGTGCCATGTTATTACATGCCTGATATTTTAATTTAAAGTAATAGTGGAGTAGAACTCAGCAATAATGTAACAGTAATTGGTTTCAACAGAGTAAAGTTAGATTAAAAAAATAATTGCATTTAACCACTTTTATCAACTTTTATTGGGGTAAAGAAAGATTTACATTTTTGTAGTGCCTGTTCCTGAACTTAAAATATCCTATGTGCTTTATAACCAAGTTTTGAAGTGTATTATTTGTTGTGATGCTGAAAAATCCACCACTAATGGGAGGTTAAATGTAAGGGGAAAGTATACAGTTAATGGCAGGACCCTTAATGTATTAAGGGATCTTGGTCCAAGTCCATAATTCCCTAAAAGTTGCCATGCAAGTAGATAGGGTGGCAAGGTAAATGCCTTCATTGGTCGGGGCATTGAGTGTAAGAGTAAGGAAAGCATGTTGCATCTGTATAAAACATTGGTTAGTTTGCACTTGGAGCATTGTGTGCAATTCGGGTCACCCCATTACAGGAAGGATGTGGAGGCTTTAGAAACAGTACAGTCAAGGTTTATCAGGATGTTGCCTGGATTAGAGGGTATGAGCTACAAGGAGACGTTGGACAAACTTGGGTTGTTTTCTCTGTATCATCGGAGGCTGAGGGGAGACCTGATAGAATCTTATAAAATTATGAGAGGCATAGATCGAGTAAGCAGTCAGAATCTTTTACCCAGGGTAGAAATGCCAAATACTAGGGGACATGAACTTGAGGTGAGAGGGGGAAAGTTTAAAGGAGATGTGTGGGGCAAGGTTTTTACACAGAGAGGTGGGTGCCTGGAATGGTCTGCCAGGGGTGGTGGTGGAAACAGATATAATAGGAAAAGACTGTTACCGCCCGCCTTGTCTAGGCTTCTCATAATTTTAAACACTTCTATTATTTTGTTATGATAGTATCATGGGTGCATTTTACAATTGCCTGAGTGGGTAGAAGATCTCTTAGTTTCAATAACATATCTAACTGTGCATTCATTCCACACTGCGTTACTTGGTCATCCTGGCTAATGAGACCAAATCTTTGTGACTCAAACCTACAGTCTTCTACTCAGAAGTGAGAGTGCGACCAACTAATCCACAGCAATCACCATATATCAGCAGCAAGCCAATAGTCACGCACTGAATACATATTGAATTGCAATGAGGCTGGAGGAAATTTGGAATGACACCAGAAAGAAGATATCTTTATGTCACTAATAAGCATTGCTATGAATATAAACAGTCAGCATCAAAAACAATGATGGTAATATTAACAGTTGTTCAAACGAAAGGTGACTAAGTGCAGTTAGGCAGATATTGTGGAATCTGGTTGGATCTGGGGATTGATTGGGAGGGTCGTGGGAATGGGAAAGATTGAGGAGAACACCTTCTCAGAGATTACATGCGTGTACTGAATGAATATTTAAATGTGTTATGAGCAGTCACTGACTGAGCAGAGCCAACAGTCACTTCAAGTTCTCTTACATTTTCAAAAATGCATACATCTATTGCATAGAATAATCTTTGGCCTCATCGCTAGCTCATACCGTTCCTTTGAGGAGGAAACAAAGCAAGCGAACCCCACAACTCTCAAGCTGCACTCAAACTGCCTGGTTTACAGGAAAGTTTGTGTGCATGGACATGAACATCCTCTTGGCAAATTCTGAGATCCAAAGCTAAATCATTTGCTATTTAAAACTTTAACCTAAACAAAATTTGCAAAAGGGTTTTTGCATTGTCCTTCAGATGATTCTGATTCCAGCATATTAAAGATCCGAGCATTGTCATCAGCTCAGGAATGAAGGCTTAAAAATAAAGTGTGAACGAAGTCATTGGATTGCAGGAATGAATTATTCAGAAATTCTTATGGAACTTGCTGGTGATGAAATCTAATTAAATATATGTCCAAACGATTTCACTGCAGCTTACTGCATTGAAGAGTACCACTTCAACACAAAATGATTAATAACCAAATAAAGACACTTCTGTGGAAACCTACAACATAGACACAATGTCCAATTATACAGCACAGAAGGAGGCTGTTTAATTCACCAAGCCTGTGAATTACATGCTATGACGCAGAACAAAGCTGTTCAGCCCATCAAGACTATCCTGGCTCCAGCAGTCAATCCCATCCATCTCATTCTCTCCTCTTTCCTGTAATATTCTCCCTCACATACAGTCATAGAGCCATAGAGTAATACAGTATGGAAACAGGCCCTTCGGCCCAACTCATCCATGCCGACTATGGTTCCCACCAAGCTAGTCCTTTTTGCCTGAGTTTGGCCCACATCCCACTAAACCTTTCCTATCCATGAACTTATCCAAGTGTCTTTTAAATGTTGTTATTTTACCTGCTTCAACCACTTCCTCTAGCAGCTCACTCCATATATGCACCACCCTCTGTGTGAAGTTACCCCTCAGGTCCCTTTTAAATCTTTCCCCTCTCACCTTAAACCTCTGCCCTCTAGTTTTTAATTCTCCTTCCCTGAGGAAAAGACTGTGTGTGCTCGCTCTATCTATGCCCCTCGTGATTTTATACACTTCCATAAGGTTACCTCTCAATCTCCGATGTTTCATGTCCTCGCCTGCCCAACCTCTCCCTATAACTCAGGCCCTCGAGTCCTGGCAGAATTGTTGTAAATCTTCTCTGCACTCTTTCCAGTTTAATGATGTCTTTCCTATAAAAGGGTGACCAAAACTGTATCCAGTACACATGACTGCATGTCCATTAAATTCCTCTTTAATTTCCTTGCCACTGCCCTGCACCAGGAGTAATTTACAGTCACCAATTAACCTACCGACATATCTCAGCGTATGGAAGAGAAACAGAGCTCCTGGGGGAAGCCCACATTAGTCACAGGGAGAACGTCCAAACTCCGCGTAGACACCACCTGAGGTCAGGATCAAGCCCGAGTCATTGGCTTTGTGAGGCAGTAGCACTAACCGCTGTGGACTGTGCCTTCTCCTTTGTAAATCTACCAGATTATCCCATTCATCTGCTATTAGTCTGTAGCCCTGTATTGCTTTATCCTTCAAATGTTTATCCAATTCCCTTTAAAACTGAGCAGAGAATATACTTCCACCAACATGTAAGGGACAATTCAGATCATAACAAAGCACTGTGTGAAGAAAATGCTTTATCAGGTCATGTCTGATTACTTAGCCAATTATCTCAAATCTGCGTCCTCTGGTTACCAATATTTCCACCAATAGTAGCAGGTTCTGCTCATTTAATCAATCAAAACCACTCATGATTTTTCTCCCAAGAATCAGTCCAAATCTCTTTCTGGACTCATTATTTAATGCTCCTAAAGTCATGGAGTCACACAGCACAGAAACAGGCCCTTCAGCCCAACTGGTCCATGCCGACCAAAATGCCCCATTCAAGCTAGTCCCATTGGTCCATGTTTGGCCCATAACCTTCTAAACCTCTCCAATCCATGTATATGTCCAACTGTTTTTAAAAGTTGTTGCTGTACCTGCCTCAACCGCTTCCTCTGGCAGCTCATTCCACATAGATAACATGTTTTGTGTAAAAACGTTGTCTCTCAAGTTCTATTAAATCTTTCCCCTCTTGCCTTAAACTGATGCCCTCTAGTTCTTAATTTCCCCAACCCTGGAAAAAAGACTGAATGCATTCACCTTGTCTGTGATTTTATACACCTCTATAAGATCCTACACTCTAAGGAATAAGGTCTTCCTGAAGTGTGATTCTTAGACAGAAGCACAATAATCTGTCTGCAGCCTGACCAATGTTTTATTATAAATAAAAACATAGAAATGTTGGAAACACTCATCGGGTCAGATACATCTGTGGAAAGAGAAATAGAGCTAGTGTTTCAGATCAAGGACCCTTTGTTTGTGTTTTATTATGTTTAGCCTAATTTCTTAGCTTGTGTGTTTCCCTCCATAGATGCTTGTGTGTTCCTCCAGTTCTTTGTGTGTGCCTCTGTCAACATTTAGTTCAGATTGTCTCTCTTCATTTTTCTGCCAAATGTATTAATGCACTTTTCTCTGCATTAGACAGTCAGAACATGTTTCCCAGGGTAGAAATGCCAAAAACTGGAGGACATGCATTTAAGGTGAGAGGGGGAAAGTTTAAAGAGATGTGCAGGGCAAGTTTTTTACACAGAGAGTGGAGGGTGCCTGGAATGTGCTGCCAGGGGTAGTTGTGGAAACAGGTACCACAGTGGGCATTTAAGTGGAAGTTAGATAGATATATGAATCTGCAGAAAATGGAGGGAAAATCATGTACAGGCAGAAGAGATTTAGTTTAATTTGGAATCATGTTTAATGCAGACGTCATGAGCCAAAGAGCATGTTCCTGTGTTGTACTGTTCTATGTTCTAAATTTCATCTTCCACATTATACAACTCAGACCATTATACAAGTCTGTAAAATATCTGGTATGTTCCTCTTCTTTGTTACCATACACTTAAAGCTTTATATCAATTGTAAGCTTCAGAATTGTGAAGTGTATTCATTTATATCAAAGGGGCAATGATTCTGTAACACATGTCAAATGTAACATTGACCATTGCAATCGCTGCTGTTCTAAGGCTGTACCACTTTAAGGATCATGTCCTGCTCCTAACAGTTTTCCCTGTCACCAAACAGGTTTTCAGTGTGGAACTCGCCTGGAGCTGTCTCTGTGGAGAAAGCCGCAGAAAAAGAATGCTGCCTTGACTAAAAGCTTTTATTTAATAAAGACCTTTGCTGTTAGTTTGAGTTACTGAATATTTGCCAGGGGTGGGGGTGGAAGGAGGGAGGGAGAGAGAAAAAGGGAGAGAAAAAGGGAGAAAGAGAGGAAGAAACAGGGAGAGAAAGAGAAAGAGAGAGTGAGGAAGAGAGAGAAAGAGGGAGAAAGAGAGAGAGAAAGAGAGAGGACAGAGAGAGAAAGAGTAAGAGAGAGAAAAAGAGAAAGAGGGAGGAGAGAGACAGAAAAAGAAAGGGAGAAAGAGAGGGAGAGAGAAGGAGAAAGAGGGAGAAAGAGAGGGGGAAAGAGAGAGGGACAGAGAGAGAGAAAGAGAGAGAGAGAAAGAGAAAGAGAGAGAGATAATCAGACATGGTGACAAGGTGTCAGGACTGCTGTTGATGAGACTATATAAAACTATAAAGTTTGGGGGCATGCCTATATCAGGATAGGAATGCCACATGTGAATTGTTAATTGAGATAACACAGGGACGTATGCTGAGGGACAGCAGGCTGACTGATCCAACAGAGACAGTATACAATGAAACAAACGCAGACACCTCAGCCACTGCCTTAGGCTTGCTTGACAGAAGCAGACCTGGAGGTACCAGAGGATGAACCCCCAACTCTTAACTCCACATCTCAGCAACACGCCCCTGGAGAACCATCACCAACTGAGACCGGATGGAAAGGACTGTCCTTTGGCTCAAGTATCTAAAAGAAGTTGTGCCAAAGCAAAGCCCACAGAAACTGGACAATTATAGTTGGACATTTGTATTTCTCTTTTGGTTTATCATTATGAAAGGGATGATGTTGCATATATGTCATACATGTAACATCGGTGTTAACAATCATTGCTTTTTTTAAGATTTTATCACTTAAAATCATATGACTTTGTGTTGTTACAATATTTAGTGTGGAAAGATGTAATGTCTGCCTCTTTGGAGAAAGCCTCTGTAAGAAATTTAGTCCTGACCCTTTATTTAAAAGGTATGCTTGCTGTTAACTTGAGCTACCAACGTTTTTCCAGTTTGTTGGCAGGAAATACTGAGTCTGATCCCTAGGGAAAACAGCCATGTATTATCCCTCTTGACTACCACTCCCGATTTCTTATCCCTTCTGCCAATTTTGTATCCATGTGGCCACTGTCCATTTCATTCAATGTGCTTTAATTTCGCTAAGTTGCTTATCAAACTCGCTCCAGATGTGCAAGATATCAATCACATGAATAACTTGGATGGGAATGTAGGAGGTGTGATCAGCAAGTTTGCAGATGACATGAAAATTGGGGATGTTGTTAATAGTGAAGATGCAATCTTAGGCTACGGAATGATATTGATCAGTTGATGAGTTGTGTAGGGCTTGGAATTTAATTCTGATTAGTGCAAGGTGATGCATTTTTGGGTTTTTAATAGGGATAGGACATACACCATGAACAGTAATGTTATACTGAGGAACAAAGGGACCTTGGTGTACAAGCCCAAAGATCCCTGAAGATAGCAGCACAGATAAATAGGATGTTGAAGAAGGCACAAGGAATTTTCCCTTAATTAGCCAGGCACAGATTTACAGAGCAGGGAGTGGAAATCAAAGAAAAAAACTGCAGATGGAAACAAAGACAGGAAAAACTCAGCAGGTCAGACAGCATCTGTGGAAAGAGAAACAGTCAATGTTCTGGGTCTGCTGGATTTGTTGGGCATT
Source organism: Pristis pectinata (assembly GCF_009764475.1). Lineage (NCBI taxonomy): Eukaryota > Metazoa > Chordata > Chondrichthyes > Rhinopristiformes > Pristidae > Pristis > Pristis pectinata. Next base: position 94,811,470 of record NC_067412.1, read on the forward strand.
TTCTGTTTTTGTTATAGAGCAGCGGGGTCTTGGTACAACTTTATAAAACTTTAGAGACACACGAGACTGCAGATGCTGGAATCTGGAGCAAAAAAACAAACTGCTGGAGGAACTCAGCAGGCTGAGCAGCATCTGTTGGGGGGAAAGGAACTGTTGATGTTTCGGGTCGAAATCCTGCATCAGGGCAAGGTCGTACAACTTTTGGTAAGGCCACAACTGGAATATTGTGTGCAATTTTGGTCACCACTGTATAGGAAGGGTGTGATTACACCAGAGAGGGTGCAAAGGAGATTCACCAGGATGTTGCCTTGAGTGAAATGTTTCAGTTATGAAGAAAGCCTGGAGATGGTGGGTTTGTTTTCCCTAGAGCAGAGGAAGCTGAGGGGGTAACAAAGAGAGGTATACATCACTGGCACATCCCTTCCCACCTTCAGAAGTATCTGCATGAGGCTTTGCCTCAAGAAGGCAACATCTATCAAAGAACCCCACCATCCAGGCCATGTCATCTTCTCACAACTACCATCGGGCCTGAAGTCCCACACCACCAGGTTCAAGAACAGCTACCTCCCTTCAACCATTTGGTTCTTGAACCAACCTGCACAACTCTAATCACTACCTCAATATAACAACACTATGACCACTTTGCACTACAATGGACATTTTTTTATTTTAATTGTCTTCTTTCTTGTATAATTCTTTATAATTATTTTTATTATAATCTTACTCACATTATGTAGCAATATTAATGATCTTTAGGACATTGGATTTCTGGTCAAAGTGGAGACAGAACAGTGGGAGTAGTCCAACTACACGTTCAATACTTAACAACTTTTTACTGTTGGGATCTTACAAGCGGACAATCCACCACTTTATATTTAAAAGAAAAATGTTTAAGTCCTCAGAGATCAATTAAGTAAAAGATCAAACCAAAACAATTCAGTAGTTCTGAACCAATCCTCTTTTTGCTCAATTTATTTCATTTTGAATTGTCTCCCTCCATAGCAAACATCATTGCCTGAGTAAAAGAGCCAGCAGACAGCATTTACAGCAGTTATCAGCCAATGGGAACTGCTAGGATTTCCTGGCTCTCTTCTTTTCTCACTCTTTGTGACTGAATGACCAAGATTATAAGTCACTCAGTGACAAAGCATGGAGTCAGACCAACAGCCTACTCTGTTGTTCGTGGACCAACAATGAAGGCATCAATGTAACACATCTCATCAGGAAACAACAAACAAATGTAATCTTGTTCCATACTTTCAGTAAATTTGATGGGCTAACTGGCCTTCTTCTGTTCTATACTCCTCTATAACTGTGTTTATTCAGTCTCTCTGTCTCTCTTCCCATCTCTTATGCAGAAATTCAGAAAAGACCTCTCAGTTCCTTAAACAATCCAACTTCATTACAGCAGTGAATCTATATATAAATGTACTTCATGGTGACATCTTTAAAATGTTAAAGATGCTCCATAAATGTGAAATTTTTGTATGAAGTTTATCTAATCCATAAGGCTAGTAGTGCAGAATTGTTAATTCTGGTGTGAATGAACACAATGCAAAGCTTCTCTTTTGGGCTTTCAATTTTAGATGCTTAAAAACAATTGAAACTAAAATTCAATCCAAAAATCAAACTACATTGGTGAAAAGAGCATAGTAGATCGGTCTCAAAGCTACAGCTTAGAATAAATTGGCCATGGATCTCGGAGTGACTTCCTAAAACATTCCATAAAGTCAAACCACATCATGACTCCCACCAACTCTTACATAATAGTTTAATAAAATGGCCTCTGATGTTGTGTTACATGCTAAAATAAGCTTGCTGAATGTCTTGCCAATGAAGTTTTCTCACATCCAAATGTCAGCCTTGCCATCAAAGGACATAGACTGTTGCCATAGCAATTATTGTGGGAGAATTGACTTTAATTTCCAGATCTCTTTTCAGCTTGGTCATGAATACACTTTCCTCAAGGCTTAGTCTGAATAAGCCAAGGACAATGGTGCTAGAGAGAGCTCACAAGCACAAACTGTTCGCACACATATGGTCCAAGAACCAGCTGAAAACATTTTTCTGCATCAATGTGTGTTTTTTTCACTCATTTACTTTTATTTACATTTGTCCCTTTATGCAAATCTAGAATTTCAAATGGGGAGAAAGATTCAAAGCATCTGATATGATTTTTTTTTGCTCTGTCTTTTATGAGTGTTTCCATAGCAACTCTGACAAGGATCTCTAAACCTGCTACTTTTGGTGATGTGGTAAATCCAGTAACAAAGTTAGATAGATTATCCGAATTTGAGAAGTTAAATGTGGGATTTTCTTTTCCCCAGGGTTGCAATTAAATTTTGAACATTTTTATTCTCTCTCTCTCTCTATTGTCTTCTTGGTGTTGCCTATTTATGACAACATTCATCATTTGTGTTATCAGTCCTGCCACATACTTCCACTGTAGATGTTGAAAGTTCTGCTCTGATGCGACTCCAACTCCAGTCTACTCTACTATGTTCTACAACGCGTAGGATTTTGAGGTCAATGGCAACTCAACGGTACTAGAAAAATTGGTCACAAGGATTAAGTCATACCTATGACGTGAAATTTATCTTGCCCAATACCAGTTGCTGTCTGGTATCAATTCAAAGGGGTTCCTGGCATCCTATAACAATGACATCATCAAATGGAGCTGAACGAGCAACCAGATTTACGAATTCTCACAGGTAGCAGTTCTACAAGACACTGGGGAGGTCCCACCTGGAGCACTGTGTACAGTTTTGGTCACCCTGTTACAGGAAAGACATCATTAAACTGAAAAGAGTGCAGAGAAGATATAGGGACATGTTGCCAGGTCTTGAGTTATAGGGAGAGGTTGGGCAGGCTAGGACTTTATTCCTTGGAATGTAAGAGATTGGGGGGTGACCTTACAGAGGTGTATAAAGTCATAAGGGGCATAGATAGCGTGATTGCACACGATATTTTCCTCAGGGAAATGGAATCAAAGACTAGAAGAAATAGGTTTAAGATACAGGAAAGATTAAAAGAGGGGCAATTTCTTCACACAGAGAGTGATATGTATATGGAACGAGCTGCCAGAGGAAGTGGTTGAAGCAGGTACAATAACAACATTTAAAAGACACTTGGACAGGCACATGGATAGGAAAGGGTTAGAGGGACTAGCTTAGGTAGGCATATTGGTCAGTATAGATGAGTTGGGCTGAGTGGCCTGTTTCCTACCAGTCTATTGCAAACTTGCAAGTAAAGATTGCTTATATTTTTAATTACTTTTAAAAATATTTTGAGGAGTGCTAAATAAAGCTCACAACAATCAGTAAGTTTAAGATGGGAGCAGAAACATCATGAATAATGTTCAGAAATTATTTTTAAAGATCTCAAGATGTATGAAATTTGAGGAATGACAATCCACACACATAAAAGTAGTTTTTTAGGGCCGGAGAGTTTATTAGATTAGATAAGATTTCTTTATTAGTCACATGTACATCAAAACATGCAGTGAAATGCATCTTTTGCGTAGAGTGTTCTGGGGCAGCCCACAAGTGTCGCCACACTTCCAGCACCAACATAGCATGCCCACAACTTCCTAACCCGTATGTCTTTGGAATGTGGGAGGAAACCGGAGCACCCGGAAGAAACCCTCACAGACACGGGGAGAACGTACAAACTTCTTACAGGCAGTGGCCAGAATTGAACCCAGGTCGCTGGCACTGTAATAGCGTTACACTAACCACTACGCTACCGTGCCAGCCCCCACATTATTAGGTGGTAATAATGGTTTAGTGTACCATTAAACACTCAGTTGCACCTCGTACAATAAAGCATAACATTTTAATAGGAAGAATGCTTCATAAATTGTCGAAGGGGTTTTGTCAGTTTTTATCAGTTCACCAGCAAAGGCAGCAGCAGTGAACCTCATGGCAAAGCAGATAATCATTGATAACAACCTTTCACTTTCTTTATTAACTATGCACATGTGTACTCCAGTAATTTGTGTGAGATTTTTGTCTTTGATAGCAACGCAGACCTTGCCTTTGCTCTCATCGTAAGTTCCAATGAGAAAATGATTACTCTTCTGGTTCCCTTGACATTTTTCAGTTCGCATCTAACATTCGTTGCTATTTGTGCTTGAGAGATTTCCAAATAGAAACTCCTAGTGGATTCAAGTGACATGTCACACAATTTTCAAGGGCTGGCAAGATGTTCTGTAAGCCAGTAAGAGCACTTTGTTCAGGCAAAGACAAGGACAGAGAGATATACAACTGCCAACATATCAAAAGGATTTCACAGACCGCTTGTTTCTGCTCAAAAGAACTGCACAAGATGTACATCATATCCACAATAGGTAGTCCAAAACAGGAATAATTTCTCCTGACCTTCCGTGCAGAATCCATCTGGTAGATTGAATAAACCTTTCGTCAGATCTAAGAGGAAGCGTAGTGCTTTTGATATTTCTACTTATATGTTATGTTGTTACACAGAGCTGGTCTGCATTGATCTATGTCAGAATGAGTTAGTCTTTCATTGTTAACAACACAGCCTGTGATCTGAGGCTTTCCATGTCACCAGTGGGTCAATCCGCCTTCTTCAGCTCTTCAGTACAAAGTCTGTAGGTTTGCTGTCACAGTCACTCAGTTCAATTCAATCACGCAAGTTGGCGTCGTCATATTTTTCCCCGTCACACGTTCAAGGCTGAGAGCCAGGGTGATTTGTAGCCGTTTTGAATTCTTTGACTTGTGCTTCTTAACGTTGATGGTCTGCTGGCTACAGAGGAAAGATCTCTGAGTTCATCTGGGGGACACAGTCCCAAGACAATAGTGACAGGGACCTTTAATTTCACTCAGCTGTGGGCTCTTGGTACATATTGCCCTAATTGCCGTTCACAACACTGAGAGCAGAAGTAGGACACCAGGCTCCTAGAGCTGCCCCCTGTTCAATATGATCATGACTGATCTATGCTGGCCTCAACTCCTCTTCTGTGCTAGTTCCCCATAACCCTCAATCCCTCCACCTTTCAAATATTTCTGTATCTCCATCTTAAATCTATCAAATGTTCTGGCCTCCAGCACCCTCAGGGGCAGAGGATTCCAGAGATTCACTACCCTCTGAGAGAAGACCTTTCTACGCACCTCAGTTTTAAATGGCCAACCCCCTATTTTGTAACAATGTCCTCTTGTTTGTGACTCCCCCACTAATGAAAACAATACCCCCTAGGAAACTATGCATGTGAATAAGGTCACCCCTTATTCTTCTAACCTCTGGGGAAGATAGACCCAAACTGTCCAGTCTCTCTTGATAGGACAACCTTCCCATCCCGGTAATTAGCCTGGTGAATCTCCTTTGCACTGCCTCCAATGTTACTATATCCTATTTAGGTAAGGGGATCAAAACTGAACACAGTATTCTAGGTGTGGCCTCACAAACACCCTGGACAATGGCAAGAAAACATCCCTTTCCTTAAGAGAAACAAAGGACTGCAGATGCTGGAATCTAGATGAAAAACACAACGATACTGGAGGAACTCAGCAGGCCAAGCAGCATCCGTGGAGAAAAGCAGGCGGTCAACGTTTCAGGTCAAGACCCTTCTTCAGGACTGAAGATAGGACAAGGGGAAGCCCAATATGTAGGAGGAGAAAGCAGAGCAATGATAGGTGGACAAAAAAGGGGAGGTGGGGTGGGCACAGGGCGATGATAGGTGGATGTGGGTAAGAGATAGTGATAGGCAGGTGTGGGGGAGGAGGGGAGAGCAGATTCACTGGGGGATGGGTGAGGAGGAAAAAATGAGAAATAAAAGGGGGGGCTAGGAAAGGGAAGAAGAGAAGAAGCATGGTGTGTGGGGCGGGGAGGGTGTGTTAACTAAAGTGGGAGAATTCAGTATTCATGCCGTTAGGCTGCAAGGTTTCAAGATGGAAAATGAGGTGCTGTTCCTCCAGTTTGCACTTGGAATTCTCCTGGCAGTGGAGGAGGCCGACGACTGACATATCTGTGATAGTGTTGGGGAGGAGGGTGCGTGCAGTTGAAGTGGCTGGCAACGGGGAGATGCAGGTTGTGGTTACAGACAGAATTTTTCTTACCTTAAATTCCCTTTTCTTAAATTCTATCCCCTTCACAATAAAGGCCAACATGCCATTTCCCTCCTTAACTACATGTTAGATCTGCTGATTATCTTTTTGTGATTGCAAGGTCCTACATAAGATGAAAAATTGTGAGCAATACTGAACTCCCCATTCACAGGATTAACATAAAGTCATGTTATCCTTCAGGGGAACATCAGCCAACATCTGAGCTGAGGACACAGCCCACTATCCAGATAGAGGGTGCGGTGGAGACATCCAATACAAGGAGGAGATATTTCATCATCAACACATAACAGGGGTGTCTGGCTTCATCTCCCCCCCAAGACAGCCAGTAACCCTCACCAGAATCCCTGTAAAGTTATGGCAATGTGGCCACCTATTGGAAGATGCCCAATGACCCATAGTGTGACTTTGTCATGAGTCCCAAACCATGGAACCCATTACATCAACCTGCCTCACTGAATCTGCATAAAGAGGTGCCTCTTGTCTCCACTTGGTACCTCAGGAGAACATTGACTAGTTTGATGGACTGGACATAGAATCATAAACTCATAGAGTTACACAACACAATATAAAGGCCCTTCAGCCCAATTCATCCATGTTGACCAAGTTGCCTACCTGAGCTAGTCACACTTGCCTGCTTTTGACCCGTATCCTTTTGAACCTTTCCTTATCCATGTACCATCTAAATGTCTTTTAAATGTGGTAATTATACCTGCCTCTACCACTTCCTCTGGCAGCTCGTTCCACATATCCACCACCCCCTGTATGAAAAACTTGTTCCTCAGGTTGCTTTTATATCTTTCCCCTCTCATCTTAAATCATACAGTCATAGAGCACTACAGCACAGAAACTGTCCTTTCAGCCCATCTAGTCCATGCTGACCTGATCTTCTGCCTAGTCCCATCTACTGTACAGGCACCCGGACCATATCCCTCCAAACCCCTCCTATCCATGTACCTATCCAAACTTCTCTTAAATGTTACAATTGAACCCACATCTACCACTTCCGCTGACAGTTCATTCCACACTCGCACCTCCCTCTGAATGAAGAAGTTTCCCCTCAGATCTCCCTTATATATTTCACCTTTCACCCTAAACCTATAACCTCTTGTTCTAGTCTCACCCAACCTTAGGGGGAAAAGCCTGCATTCATTTACCCTATCTATACCCCTCATAGTACCCTATGACTCTATGATTTTTCTGTATACCTCTATAAGATCTCCCCTCATTTTCCTGTGCTCCAAAGAATAAAGTCCTAACCTATTCAACCTTTTCCTATAACTCAGGTCCTCAAGTCCTGGCAACATCCTTGTAAATTTTCCCTGCACTCTTTCAACCTTATTGATATCTTTCCTCTAAGTAGGTAACCAGAACTGTACACAATACACTAGATTCAGTCTCACCAACGTCTTGTACAATTTCAACATAACATCCCAATTTCTGTACTCAATGCTCTGATTTATGAAGGCCATAGTGCCAAAAGCTCTCTTTATGACCCTATCTACCTGTGACGCTACTTTCAAGGAACTATGGATCTGTATTCCCAGGTCCCTCTGTTCTACCCCACACCTCAGATCCCCACCATTCACTGCATAAGTCCTACCCGGTTTGTCCTCCCAAAGTGCAGCTCCTCACACTATCCTGCATTAAATCCCATCTGCCATTTTTCAGCCCATTTTCCCAGCTGGTCAAGATCATGCTGTAAGCTTTGATAGCCTTCCTCGCTGTCCACTAGGCCCCAGTCTTGGTGCCATCTGCAAATTTGCTGATCCAATTTACCACTTTATCATCTAAGTCATTAATATAGATGATAAACAACAACTGGCCCAGCACAGATCCCTGCAGCACGCCACTAGTCACAGGCCTCCAGTCAGAGAGAGACAACCATCCAATACCACTCTTTGGTTTCTCCTGCTGAGCCAATGTTGAATCCAATTAACTACTTCATCTTGAATGCCAAACGACTTAACATTCTGGAGCAGCCTCCCATGCGGGACCTTGTCAAAGGCCTTGCTAAAGTCCATGTAGACAAAGTCCACCGACTTTCCCTCATTGACCTTCTTGGTAACCTCCACAAGAAACTCTATATGATTTGTTAGACATGATCTACCACACACAAAGCCATATTGACTATCCCTAATCAAGCCCTGTCTATCCAAATACTTACATATCCTGTCCCTTAGAATGCCTTTCAATAATTTACCCATGACTGACATCAGGCTCACCAGCCTATAATTTCCTGGCTTATTCTTAAAGCCTTTAATCTATGCCCTCTAGTTTTGGACTCCCCTACCCTGGGAAAAAGACATTGGCCATTCACATTATCTATGCCCCTCATGATTTTATATACCTCAATAAGGTCATCCCTCAGCCTCCTATGTTCTAGGTGAAAAAGTTCTAGCCTATCCAGTGTCTCATTACAACTCAAGCCCTCTAGTCCTGGTAACGTTCTTGTGAATCTTTTCAGCACCCTTTCCATCTTAATGAGATCCTTCCTGTAGCTAGGGAGAAGAACAGCCCACAATACTCCAAGTACAATCTCACCAGTGTCTTGTACAGCTATTACATGATGTCCCAACTCTTGTACTGATTGCCATGACAGATGAAGTCAAATGTGCCAAATGCCTTCTTCACCACTCTGTCTCCTGTGTTGTGACTTTCAGGGAACTAAGTGGGAGGCTTTCCCTATTACATGAAAAAGAGGAGAGGGGTCACAGACAACAGAGTACTGTGTTATCAAGCTACAAGGGATAAACTGGAACATCTCTTTCATAGATTCGTAGAAACATACAGCACAGAAACAGGCCCTTCAGCCCAACTCATCCATGCCAACCAAGGTGCAGATCTAAGCTAGTCTCATTTGCCCACATTTGGCCCATGTCCCTCCAAATTTTTCCTGTCCATGTACCTGTCCAAATACCTTTTAAATGTTGTTAATGTACCTGCCTCAACCACTTCCTCTGGCAGCTCATTCCATATATGGACCACCCTCTGGGTGAAAAAGTTGCCCCTTGGGTTTCCATTAAATCTCTCCCCTCTCACCTTAAACCTATGCCCTCTAGTTTTTGATTCCCCAACCCTGGGAAAAGTCCTGTGTACATTGACCCTATCGATGCCCCTTATGATTTTGCACACTTCTGTAAGATCACCCCTCATTCTCCTATGCTTAAATGAGTAAAGTCCTTACCTGCTCAACCTCAAGTCTTTGCAACGTCCTCGTAAATCTCCTCTGCACTCTTTCCAGCTGAATGGCATCTTTCTTATAGCAAGGTAACCAAAACTGAACACAATATTCCAAATGCGACCTCACCAATCTCTTGTACAACTGCAACGTAGCATCCCAACTTCTATACTCAACGTCCTGATGAAGACTAACGTGCCAAATGCCTTTTTCACCACCCTGTCTACCTGTGATGCTACCTTCTTTGTAGAAAAACATTCCATCAAGAATTCGTCCTTGGGTGCAATGGCATTTCACAAGAGGAGATTTACCAGGATGCTGCCTGATTTAGAGAGTATGCATTATGGGGAGAGACTAAGGGAGCTAGGGCTTTACTCCTTGGAGAGAAGGACGATGAGAGGAGAGATGTACAAAATATTAAGAGGAATAGATAAAGCGGACAGCCAGCGCCTACTACATGATTCAGTATGAGGGTATAAAGCCTTATCATCTGGCTATCGATCGTCCCTCCAGCAACTTCCTCAGCTTCCTCAGGAAACACACACGGTTGTTAGGAACCAGTTGGGCCGAAGGGCCTGTTTCTGTGCTATATTACTCTTGTGACTCTGTGACTCTTTTCCAGGGCACCAATGCTCAATACAAGAGGGCATGGCTTTAAAGTAATGGATGGGAAGTTCAAGGGAGATATCAGAGGAAGGTTTTTTACCCAGAGAGTGGCTGGAGCATGGAATGTGTATCCTGGGGCGGTGGTGGAGGCACATACATTGGTCAAATTCAAGAGATTGCTAGATCGGCATATGGAGGAATTTAAAATAGAGGGATATGGGGGAGGAAGGGGTTAGATAGTCTTAGGCAAGGTTTAAAGGTCGGCACAAAGTTGTGGGCCGAAGGGCCTGTATTATGCTGTACTGTTCTATGTTCTACAATGCTCCAAGAATGTTGAGAAGACCCCACCAGAGTAAATTCCTCTGCAAGTTAAGTGAGTGCATTATACTTAGTGAATGCATTGCAACAGGTCCACACTGATATGGTATTGGTATTGGTTTATTATTGTCAAATGTACTGAGGTACAGTGAAAAACTTGTCTTGCATACTGATTGTACAGGTCAATTCATTACACAGTGCATTGAGTAGTACAGGGTAAAAACAATAACAGAATACAGAGTAAAGTGTCATAGCTACAGGGAAGTTCTTTGATAAGATAAGATATCTTTGTTAGTCACATGTACATCGAAACACACAGTGAAATGCATCTTTTGCGTAAGGTGTCCTGGGGGCAGCCCACAAGTGTCGCCACACTTCCAGTGCCAACATAGTACGCCCACAGCTCCTAACCTGTACATCTTCAGAATGTGGGAGGAAACCGGAGCACCCGGAGGAAACCCACGCAGACACAGGGAGAACGTACAAACTCCTTACAGATCATGGCCGGATTTGAACCCAGGTCACTGGCACTGTAAAGCGTTACACTAACCGCTACACTACCGTGCCTGTCCCTCGGGTAGACAATAAGTTGCAAGGTCATAACAAGGTAGATTGTGAGGTCAAGAGTCCCTCTCATCATATAAGGTCGATACTGTTCAATAGTCTTATCACCGTGGGATAGAAGCTGTCCTTGATCCTGGTGGTATGTGCCCTCAGGCTCCTGCAGCTTCTGCCTGATGGGAGAGGGGAGAAGAGAGAATGACCTGGGTGGGTGGGGTCTTTGATTATGCTGACTGCTTCACCAAGGCAGCGAGAAGTGTAGACAGGTATAGACAGGTAAGGCAAGGTTCTGGGTACAGGTAGCTTGACTGAAGAGCATTGAGGCAGAGTCCTTCTGAATTTTAGGGCTTCATCATCTGGAAGCTGAAAATTTCATCAAATGCAGTTACTTTGTCTCATCTTCTTTCGAACAGTTACCTGCATGGAAAAATAATTTCTTCTGTAGGAGTATAAATCTCGCCTAAGGCATCACCAAACATGTCCCCCTTTTGGAATTATGATGCATCAAAATGTATTAAATTTGACACAGCACATTGATAGTGTAAGATCTCTTTTTCAGATTAAAATCCTTCAATAGTTTTGTCAATTTTGAGTCATATAAGTAGCTGCTTTGCTGGTTTTAATGGCTATCACTGACAGTGTAAAAATTTAATATTTTCAACTATGTGGAGACTTTAAACCTTTTTATTCCAGTCTGCTGTAATTCTTCCTGCTGAAGACATGAATTGATAACATTGGAGATTTGCCTTATCTAAAGTATCTTTGTAATGGTCTCCCAGATCAACAATTATTCTCTGTGAGATGTCTCTGGATAACATTTCACTGATACTCTTCTTTATAAGCACCTGCACTTCCATTACGTTTCAGTGCCCTTCACCCATTCCACAAGTTGTCTTCCAATTAGAAGAAATTTATTTATGAAAGGAGATATTAAGCTCCTGGAGATTAAGCCAAGCCTCCATTTTTAACTCCCGGTAGTGGTCACACACTTTCACATTTTAAAGACATGATGAAATTCACTTTATTTTTGGATTAGTCAAATATTAAAAAGTGAGATGGAACAAATTAGAATCATACGTGTTGAAACATCCCCGCTATTTTTCCCGAATCGTCCATCAGATGATTTGTTAAGCAAACCATCATAAAATTGAGGTATATGCTGACTTGCTGGGTATATCCCACAGCCCTGATACCAATAGCACCTAACACGGATAAAGAAGCATAATCATCCTCTCATTGCCTCATTAACCATTTGACCTGGTCTCACCCTAACACAGATATTCCTTTGTCCTACCCATTCCTCCTAACGCCTTTTCAGCAACTTAAAGTTCCCTTTCTTTAACTCTCTGGACCAGTTCTCATGAAGGTTCGCCCATCTGAAAAACTAATCTTCCTTCTCTTCCCACAGATGCTGCCTGATCTACTGAATGTTTCAGCACTTCCTGCTTTTAATCTTGCACCATATAAAATCAAGCATGCTGTAAATACTTTGTCAGACAATGTACCTCTAGTTCCTTTGTATCAGCTCATCTCCTAGTAGTAAAGCTAGTGCCATGTGCTCTGTGACTGTTTCTTTGCTTTAAACTTTTCCAATAAAACTTTGTGAAGCACCAAGTTGTTTTCAACTCATTCTTGGACTCCTGAAAGAACCTGTGGATTCGAAAATAACTGGATCTGACACACCCTTCAGGGAATGCTCTCTGCTCCTATGTATTTGGCAATGTTGTTGACATAACTCTCCTTGGAAAGAGCCAAGCAAAAGACTAGGTTCAAAAGCAATTGGGGGGTGGGTGATAGCTGCTGATCCTGCCAGCAAAACCCAAGTCCCATGAATAAGTAAAGAGAAACAGACATACAGTAATATTCCCCCATTGTTGCTGAGTCAATCCCCATGAACTCTTCATCAACAATGATCACATTGTCTGTCGGCAACTCATCACCCCGTCTCAGAGACAATCAAGAATGGACAATTTACACTGACCTCGTTAGCAATCCCCATTCTCGCAACCAGTTAAAACTTAGAGCCATGATTATAATTTTATAAATGTATTTCCGAAACATATTCAGTCATTCTACTGGAAGGTTGCAGTAAACAACAATTATATTGAATTTATGAATTTCCTTGCATGCAGAAAAGAAAAAAAATGCCCATCTATTCAATGCTAAGCTTCCACCTCCTCTTTTATATATTTTTTTGTTGTTAGACTTGCTTTTCCTAGTCTCCTGCTTCATAGAGTCATAGAGTTATATAGCACAGAAAAAGGCCCTTTGGCCCAACGTCCATGTCGAGCAGGATGTCTGTCTGAGCTAGACTCATTTGCCTGCGTTTGGCCAATATTCCTCTAAACCTTTTCTATCCATGTAACTGTCCAAATGTTCTTTAAACATTGCACTTGCCTCAAAGCTTCCTCTTTTCCCCTCTCACCTTAAACCTATGCCCTCTAGTTTTAGGCTCCCTTACCCTGGGAAAAAGAATGTGACCACCCCACTTACCTATTCCCATCGTGAGTTTATACACTTCTATAAGATCATCCCTTAGCCTTCTATACTACAAGGAAAATAGTCCCAGCCTATCCAGTCTCTCCTTATAACTCTTCATGTCTTGAAGAAAGTGATGCAGTCTTCAAGCACCCTTCCATTAACCTAAACATGAAGCAAATAGAGTGCCAGATTTTAAGCAAGTCTAGAGATGAAAAAGGAGTCAGGAAGCAGAATCATATCTGAAATAAATGAACTCAACATTGAGTCTGCAGGACTGCAATGGATTCAGTTTAAAGGTGAGCTGCTGCCTATTCATTTTCATTGGAACAGTACAAGACGCTGAGGACAGAGAGTTTGGAGTTGGAGTGAAGGGGAGAATCTAAGTGGTGGGTGATTGTCAGCTAAGAGTCACATCTGATGTCACAGGTAGATAGGGTTGTAAAGAAGGTATTTGGCATCCTGGCATTCATAAATCAAAGTATTGAGTATAGGAGTTGGGGTGTTATGGTGAGGTTGTATAAGACATTGGTGAGGCCAAATTTAGAGTATTGTGTGCAGTTCTGGTCACCTAACAATATATCAGTAAGATTGAAAGAGTGCAGAGAAGATTTAGTAGAATGTTACCGGGTCTTCAGGAGTTGAATTACAGGGAAAGATTGAACAGGTTAGGACTTTATTCCTTGGAACGTAGAAGAATGAGGGGAGATTTGATAGAGGTTTACAAAATTGGGGGCATAGACAGAGTTAATGTGAGTAGGCTCTTTCCACCTAGATTAGGAGAGATAAGTACAAGAGGACATGGCTTTAGGGTGAAAAGGGAAAGGTTTAGGGGGAACATTAGGGGGAACTTCTTCACTCAGGGAGTGGTGGGAGTGTGGAACGGGCTGCCATCTGATGTAGTAAATGCGGGCTCACTCTTAAGCTTTAAGAATAAATTGGATAGATACATGGACGGGAGAGGTCTGGAGGGTTATGGACTGGGTGCAGGTAAGTGGGACTAGCATAATAACATTTCGGCACAGACTAGAAGGGTCAAATGGCCAGTTTTCTGTGCTGTAGTGTTCTATGGTTCTATGTTCTATGGTTCTACTATGTTAAGTCACTAGTAAGTCATTTTTTCACCCAGAAGAACTTTTGGATGTGAAAAGTCTCGCACTCCCACCCTGCCTTCTGTCTCTTCTGCTGTTCCAGTGAAGGCAAAGAAAAGTAATTCATCTTTCATTGATGTTACGAGCGAGTATGTCACATCCACTTTCGAGTTCGAATGAATGATCATCAGCTTGAAATGTTAACTCTTGTTTCTCTCTCCACAGATGCTGCCTAATCCACATTTTCTATTTTTATTTCATATTTCTAATGTATACCTTGCTTTTTTTCAATATCCCTTCAGTTTGAGCCACAACTGTTGGATTCCAGAGGGATCGAACCTGAATCAATGGGATTCCACAGGGATCAATCCTGAATCAATGTTCTTTACACCATTCCAAGTGCTCATTGATTTTTTTGCTATTTATCCAAAGTAAAGCAATTACCAACAAATCTAGTAATGCTCTGGGAAATACTCTGAAGTATTTTGTCATCCACTACTTAGTGGGTGATGTTCTAAATTAGATGGTTGTGCGGGCATGCCTTTTTCCAAAGGCTTGATCAAATTTAGGCCAATATCATGGCAAATTGCTGCACTCTCAAAGGTATCTTTTGGGTGAGACATTGAGTTGATTTGTAATTGTATTTACCTCAAACTATGAGTTATAAAATCATGAGGAGAATAGACAGGGTGAATGTGCACAGTTTCTTTCCCAGGATTGGGGAATCAAGAACCAGAGGGCATGGGTTTAAGGTGAGAGGGGAAAGATTCAATAGGAATCTGATGGGCAACTTTTTCACGCAAAGGGTAGCCTGTATATGGAACGAGCTGCCAGAGGAAGTGGTAGAGGCAAGTACAATAACAACATTTAAAAGATATTTGGACAGGTACATGGATAGGAAAGGTTTAGAGGGATATGGGCCAAACAAGGACAAGTGGGACTATCTTAGATGGATATCGTGGTCAGCATGGATGAGTTAGACCAAAGGGCCTGTTTCTGTGCTGTATGACTCAGAAACAGTCTTTAATTCTATGATTCACTGAATGCCAGTGGCTCTCTTTGGAACAGCCACCTACAGCCAATATGATTCAACCCATTAAGCCATATTCCCAAACTGCTCAGAGGACAAACAATAAAACATGTTCTGCCAAAGAAAAAACATAGAGACCTGACTACAAGAGTCATTGCAAGGCATTGGGAAAATATCAACAAGTTTGTCTCTGCAAAATTCTCCAAATGCACAAGAAAGATCAGCAAACTGACATCAGTGTCCTTTCCCAGGTCAGCATTCCCATTCAGTCAACTACATTGGAGAGGGTGCAAAAGAGGTTCACCAGGATGTTGCCCGGATTGGAGACTATTAGCTATAAGGAAAGGTCGGACAACCTTGTACTGCTTTTGCTGGAGTATCAGAGGCTGAGAGGATGACCTGGTAGAAGTATATAAAATGATTGGGTAGGTGGTCAGAGTCTTTTTCCCAGGGTTGAAATGTCAAATACCAAAGGGTATAGATTTAAGGTGAGAGGGGGAAAGTTTCAAAGAGATTTATGAGACAAGTTTTTTACACAGAGAGTGGCAGATGTCTGGAACACACCGCCAGGGGAAGTGGTAGAAGCAGAAATGATAGCAACGTTTCAGAGGCATTTAGACAGACGAGTGAACGGACAGGAAATGGAGGGATGCAGATCATGTTCAGGCAGATGGGATTCGTTTAAATTGGCATCATGGTCAGTGCAGACATCATGGACTGAATGGCCTGCTCCTGTGCTGTGCCTTTCCATGTTCTATGTTCAATGTAAGCCATGTTGCTCACATACCTAACACAGATTTCTCAAGAGATGCTCTTTTCTGAGATTGGTCATGGGCAGAGATTACCAGATGGACAGAAAAAAAATTTGAGGATGTGCTCAAAGCCCTGTTAAAGAAATTCAGCCTCCCCACTGACTCCTGAAAATCTCCGGTCCAGGATACTCAGAGTAAAGAAGGGAACATTCAGGATGATATTGAGAACTGTGAATCAGGAACACACAGAGGCGCTGAGTGAGTGGCAGAAGGAATGCACCACCTCACAATCTACCCACCAGTGCCCCGTCTGTGGCATCACAGGTAGACAAGGTGGTGAAGAGATGTTTGGCATGCTGGCCATCATCAGTCAGAGCACTGAGTATAGGAGTTAGGATGTTACAGTTGTACGAGACGTCAGTGAGACCCCACCTGGAGTATTGTGTAAAGTTTTGGTCGCCCTGCTATAGGAAAGATGTAATTAAGCTGGAAAAAGTGCCAAGAAGATTTACGAGAATGTTGCCAGGATTCGAGGGCCTGAGTTTACCCATTATCTATTGCACTTTGTACGAGCTTGCTGTGTGTAGAATATCTGATGCACTTTCTACATCAAAACAGTGAACTAACTTCAGAAAAGAGCTTCACTAACTTTAATGCAGTTTGAGTGATCTTGAAGCCATTACATGAATGTGTCTTTCTTTATAAACTATTTTGCTAATATCGACCAGAGATTCTGTCTGCAAAATATGATTCTCTTGGTAATGTTCAGTTAACAGTTTTGTTAACAGTTGGCTATGTTACATACCGGCAACAATAGAAACACACCGAGTCACGTACAAGTGTTAAAAACTATTTTATTAATAACTACTTGTAATAATAAGTAAAGTAAAAATGTTAGATATCGAACATAATCCCCAAAACTAAACTCAAAGTGTGTTTGTGGCAAATTCCCAAACCCCAAGTCTAGGAATAGTTCTCAAAGTTCAGTTCAGCAAGTCATAAGGTGAAACATGAGCAAAGGCTTTTGCAAAACCACCATTGACTGAAGAGAAAATGTAAAGAGAATATAGAGAGAAATTTAAAAAATCCACATCTTCCACAATGGAACCCATATGACACCTCAATCTCCAACTATCTCCATTGCTTTGTTCCGAAGTATCTGCCACCCCAAAGGCATTTGATATGTGACCGCCCACAGAAATACCTGTTTCCCTCTACACGTTAACGACAGAGTGCACTCCACTTGTTTGCTCCAAAAATCTATACATAGATTGTATGTGACAGACACAGTTATTGTTCTTCATCCATCAATACAGAGACCAGCAGTCAGTGTCTCTCTCTCTCTCTCCTCCAACTCACTGACTCACAGAGCAAAACCATCAGCACATTGTAATCTTCTTGCTGTCTTGATGACACCACACACACACTACTACTTTACCGTCCAAGTGCCTTAAAGGGGCCTTCACCAAATAGCGACCTGGCTCGTAACATAGACTGGAAACACAGGCTACATGGTGAGATAGTTGAGGAACAGTGGAAGAATTTCAAAGAGATTTTTCACAGTGCTCAACAAAAGTATATTCCAGTTAAAAGCAAGGACAGTACAGGTGGGGAGAGCCAGCCTTGGATAACTAAGGAAATAAAAGAAGGCTTCAAGCATACAAAGTCGCCAAGAGTAGTGGGAAACTGGAAGACTGGGAAAATTTTAAAAAACGACAAAGAACCACCAAGCAAGCAATAAGGAAAGGGAAGATAGATTATGAAAGTAAACTGGCACAAAATATAAAAACAGATAGTAAAAGTTTTTATAATTATATAAAGTGGAAAAGGGTGGCTAAAGTGAATGTAGGTCCCTTGGAAGATGAGAAGGGGAAATTAATATTGGGTGATGTGGAAATGGCTGAGACCTTGAACGACAATTTTGTGTCAGTCTTCACGGTGGAGGACATGTCTAACATGCCAAATAGAGATGTTATGGATGCAATGGGAGATGAGGACCTCAATACAATCGCTGTCACTAAAGAGGTAGTGATGAGCAAACAAGTGGGCCTAAAGGTAGACAAGTCCCCTGGTCCTGATGGGATGCATCCTAGGCTACTGAAAAAAATGGCAGAAGTTATTGTAGAGGCGTTTGTGATAAGTTACCAAAATTCTCTGGACTTTGGGCAGGTCCCGATGGATTGGAAGGCAGCGAATGTCACGCCACTGTTTAAAAAAAGATGCAGGCAGAAGGCAGGTAACTATAAGCCAGTTAGCCTAAAGCCTGCAGTTGGGAAAATGTTTGAAGCTATCATTAAGGAAGAAATAGCGAGGTATCTGGAGAGAAGTGGTTCCATCAGGCAGACACAGCATGGATTCAGGAAGGGCAGATCCTGTTTGACAAACTTACTGGAGTTCTTTGAGGATATAATGGATAGAGAGGAACAGATGGATGTTGTATACTTCGATTTCCAGAAGGTGTTCGATAAGGTGACCCATAAAAGACATCCATAAGATAAGAATGCATGGAGTTGGGGGTAATGTATTAGCATGGATAGAGGATTGGTTAACCAATAGAAGGCAGAGAGTTGGGATAAATGGGTGTTTCTCTGATTGGCAATCAGTGGTGAGCGTGGTGCCACAGGGGTCAGTGCTGGGCCTGCAACTGTTCACAATATACATTACAATTTGGAAGAGGGAACCGAGTGTAACATATCTAAGTTTGCTGATGAAACTAAATTGAGTTAAGAGCAAATTGTGCAGAGGATGTGCAGAGTCTGCGGAGAGATATAGATAGGTTAAGTGAGTGGGCAAGGGTCTGGCAGATGGAGTACATTGTTGGTAAATGCGAAGTCATCCACTTTAGAAGGAAAAGTAGAAGATCAGGTTATTATTTAAATGGTGAAAGATTGCAGCATGCTGTTGTGCAGAGGGACTTGGGAGTGCTTGTGCGTGAATTGCAAAAGGTTGGTTTGCGGGTGCTACAGGTTATCAAGAAGGCAAATGGAATGTTGGCCTGCATTGCTAGAGGGATTGAATTTAAGAGCAGGGAGGTTATACTGCAACTGTACAGGGTACTGGTGAGGCTGCACCTAGAGTAGTGTGTGCAGTTCTGCTCTCCTTACTTAAGGAAAGATATACTGGCTTTGGAAGTGGTGCAGAGGAGGTTCACCAGGTTGATCCTGGAGATGAGGTGATTAGCCTATGAGGAGAGATTGAGTTGCCTGACACTATGCTCACTGGAATTCGGAAGAATGAAAGGGGATCTTATAGAAACATATAAAATTATGAAAGGGATAGATAAGATAGAGGCAGAAAGGTTGTTTCCACTGGTAAGTGAGACATAGCCTCAAGATTCGGGGGAATAGATTTAGGACGGAGATGAGGAGAAACTGCTTTTCCCAGAGAGTAGTGAATCTGTGGAATTCTCTGCCCAGGGAAGCAGTAGAGGCTACCTCATTAAATATATTTAAGACACAGTTAGATAGATTTTTGCATAGTAGGGGAATTAAGTGTTATTGGGAAAAGGCAGGTAGGTGGATCTGAGTCCACGATCTTATTGAATGGCGGAGCAGGCTCGACAGGCCAGACGGTCTACTCCTGCTCCTATTTCTTCTGTTCTTATGTACAATATTTTAGCTGATAATGCAAAGCCAAAACACTGACTCTTTCTTCATTATAGTGAAAATGCATCTGCTGAGGAAATGGAAAATTGGCAGGTGACCCAAATTATTGGGGAATTATCCTTCTTAAAACTGGACTTATAATGTGGAACTAGGTGAGGAAATCCCTTAAATGTAGGATTCTTGAGCAGCCAATGTAAAAACAATAAAAAGAGAAGAGGTGGAATTGATGCTTTAGGAGTGACCATCAGCAAACTCTTTGAGCTCCAAACCTCAGTTATAATGAATTATGTAGTTCTTGGTATCACCATAAGTACATGGTTGACTATTAATATTGATCATTATTTTATGTGTGTGATTATTGGCAACAATAATTGTCGTTGTATATTTCTTTACAAGGAAAGTCAATAAATACCTCTAAACACTTTTCACATGACAAATAACTTTAAAACTTATGTTCCCTAATAGTATGCCAATTAGAATTCATCACTTTGTTCAATTGTTGTCTTTAAGAAGTCAGCAAATAGGTTTTACCTCTGTTCCAGAAGCATTTTAATGATACAACAAACTGAATACATAATAATGTCATATTTATAATCTGTTAGTAATGAATCTCCTACGGCATTGCTCACTGTACATGGGCTCTTTTTTGTAGATCACCATGCATTACTTTGGTGTACCTTTAATGTCTGATTCTTGTTACATCAATATAACTCCCATTGATCGAAGTTTAATTGTTTTTTGATCAAAGAACAGTAGGGCTGAGGTATGGTCAGGAGAGTTAGGTTGAATGTAGATCAGCATCATTCAGTATTTTAAAATTGACTTGAATCTATAATTATCTCTAACACTCAGATGTGATGCCTGTGCGTATTTGCATACTAGAGTATATTCATATCTTAGAAAAGTATTAGGCCAAAAAGTTCCTTAAGCCTGCTCTGTCATTCAATTAGTTCAGGACTGATCTGGATCTCACCTCTTTTAACAGTCGAGGCTCCATATCCCTTGGTACACTTACCTAATACGAATCAATGATCCCGTTTTATTCCTTAATGGTCTGGTTCCAATGTTAAGCTTGTCCCAATCCTCATTCCCTCATCAAATTAAATAGTTTCTATCAAATCCTTTTAACTTGTTGAAAATCTCACTTAGATCCTCCTTTGAACAGATGGAACCACACACATCAAACCTCACTCACTATTTAAAACAATAGACTTGAAATTATTCATCATCTAACCAGAATTAGGAGAATTCAGAGGTGTCATCAGACCTTTAAAGACAAAGGATATCAAAATGATAACATTAAACTCTACTATGTTCAATAAACACAGTGACATTTGCCCTTAAATAAATAATATATCTAAACCTCCTCAAGTTTTTTGGTGAATAAATGACAGGTTATACAGAATCAGAAACAGCTTGTCATTGTAACAATAACAACATGCATTTAGATGGCACCTTTAACATAGACAAACTTCTCAAAGCTATTTTACTGGAGCATTTAGTGTTGCATTAAAACATATGAATGGGTAATAGGACTGCTGACTAAAACCTTGGTCAGAAATTTACAAGAAGACACACACAAAAAATACTGGAAGCACTCAGCCAGCAGGCAAACACGAATCTGTGTAGAGAGTCACAGAGCCATAGAGCGGTGGTGAGGCAGAGAGGTTGAGGGAGGGTGGCTGAGAGCTTTGCGGCCTTGGCAGATGAAGATATGACAACCCACCCTAGAGGCAGAGGGATGTAAACCAGCCTGAGGAGGTTACAGAGATGGAGTGATTTCTATGTAATCACAATTTCAAAAGCTTTATCGCTCCTGGCACACAAATCTTCATATTACTTTCAAAAAACGTGCAAAAATGACGATATTAAAATGTTACTTGAAATTGGATTTCATCCATTTTTGGTGTGATAAATGAATGTTATATTTAGTGCTCATGTTCAAATGGGGAACCCAGAAAAAATATTACAAAATTGGTGGAACTTGCCTTCTAAAAGTCAATTAGAATGATTTGTACCTTTTTTTCCTTCATAAAAACTTGAGCTGTGCCCTTATTTCGAGCTGCAATATGTGGAGCTCACTATTGTAGAGTCAGTTCCACTCTGACCATTAGAATGACACTTTCAATGGCAACACTACTGTGGTGTAAAGGTCGCCATGGAGATGAGAGGAAATGGGACAAAGGGAAGAGAAATGGAGCTCTGCAGTGGGATTCAAGACCCCCTGTGATGGACTATCCCCAAAGACCCCCTGCGGCACATGTGTTCCTGAGACTCTGTGAGGTGTAGGGCCATGGCTGGTGCAGCATCTTACACTGACTACAGTGGGTAGTGACGTCAGTAATGAATGCAATGAAGGGTTCTGCACGTGGAAGTGAATGTGGCAGAGTGTGGCCGACATATTAAGGGCAAGGGAGGACCCTTTATTTAACATGTGGATGCTGACTTGCTGTGGGGTTTGCTTCTTGTTGGACAGTGAATTAAAGCAAAAATGTTGTAAGTCTCTGCAGGTTTTGTTGGAACAGCAGAAGTGTGTCAGCAGATAGAGTCGTAGAGTCATACAGCATGGAAGCAGGCCCTTCAGCCCAACTGGTCCATGCCAACCAAGGTTCCTACCTAAGCTAGTCCCATTTGCCCGAGTTTGGCCCATATCCATCTGAACCTTTCCTATCCATGTACTTTTCTAAGTGTCTTTTAGATCTTGTTAATATTCCTGCCTCAACTACTTCGACTGGCAGCTCATTCCATATACTGACCACACTCTGTGTGGAAAACTTGCCCCTCAGTTCCCTTTTAAATCTTTCCCCCTCTCACCCTAAACCTCTGCCCCCTAGTTTTAAACTCCCCTACCCTGGGGAAAAGATTGTTACCATCTGCCTTATCTATGCCCCCCCCATGATTTTATACAGCTCTGTAAAATCACCCCTCAGATTCCTACTTTGCAAGGAATAAAGACCCACCCTGCTCAACCTTTCTCCATTACACAGTCCCTCGAGTCCAGACAACATCCTCGTATATCTCCTCTGCACTCTTTCTAGCTTAATGGCATCTTTCCCATAGCAAGGCGACCAAAACTAAACACACTATTCCAAATGAAGCTTCACCAATGCCTTGTACATAACATCCCATATACACAATGACGCTGAAAGATGACAGCTGTATCAGGTGGTTCCACGGCTGGGAGTTATTGGTTCAATTTTCCAAGCAGTACTTCCATCAGAAACAGACACAGTATGGTGATGTAGCAGTTAATGCTGCTGCCTCATATCTCCAGCAGCCCAGCTTCAATCCTGACCTCAGGTGCAGTGTGGAGTTTCCACATTCTCACTGTGGCTGTGTGGGTTCCCCCGGGTGCTCATTTTATCCCAAAGGTTAATTGTAGATTACCCCTAGTGTGGGCAAATGGCAAAAGAATCAAAGGGAAGTTGACGGAGAGGGAATAATTTGCAAAATTAGAGAAATAAGAGAGAGAATGGGATTGATGGGACTGCTGAACTGGAAGCCAGCATGGACACAATAGGGTGGATCAGTAAGTTCTGTGAAAAATGGATCTGAAACACAAATGTATGCATTGTTACATGAGTGGAGCCACAATAAGTCAAAGCAGTTGAAGGTAGCAAATTTCTCCCTGAAGGACATGAGTGAACCAGATGGGTTTTTACAGCAATCTGCTCAAGGTAGGCTCAGAATAAGACAATGTTACATTATCTTTGAAGTAGTTCTCTTTCAGTCAGTACTGTTAACCTTTTCAATAGTTTATCCAGAAACTTTCAGAGCACAAGATATTCACTAACATTCTTTTATTCCAAAGAAAGAGTTGTTCCACCACTGAATCTTCTATAATTTTGCGACAAAATAAATCAATTGGTATTGTCTCTATGAATAATCCGTATTGTCACCATTCATTAATGTCACACATTTATATTTAAAAGTCTACAGTACAGAAGGTTTTCACACAATGCAGGAGCATAATGCAAATAGAGATTTAGCTTCAATTCTAGAGAAACAAAATTAAAAAGCTAAGACACACACAAGAAATACTGGAAAGACTCAGCAGGCGAGCAAGAATCTGTGTAAAGTCATAGAGTTATACAGGCTTTCCACTCCAGGATATCAAGAGTCCTCCTTTTTCAGTAAACAGGCCTTTCCCCCCTTGCTATTGATGGAGAGCTCACCCACATCTCCTCTATTTTCACACTTCTGCTCTTACACCATCTCCACCCCAGATAGAACAGGGATAACAGACAAAAAGCTAGAGGACCTCAACAGGTCAGGCAGCATCTATGGAGGGAAATGGACAGATGATGTTTTGGGTTGAGACCCTTCACCTGGACTGTGTTCCCCTGGTCCTCACATGCCCCCACCAGCCTACACATCCAGCACATCATTCTTCACAACTTCCGCCAGCTACAATGTGATCCCACCACCAGCCACATCTACCCCTCCCAATTCCTTTCTGCTTTTCGCTGGTCCACCTGGTCCACCCATCACTCCATACCCATCCCTCTCCCCTCCCCAGGTTCTTTTCCTACCTGTCCCTACACCTTCTCCCTCACCACCATCCAGGGCCCTAAACAGCCCTTCCAGGTGAGGCAGTCATTCACATGCAAATCCTCCGGCCTTACTTATTGCATCCGGTGCTGCCGACGTGGCCTCCTCTACATCGGTGAGGTCGGATGCAGACTGGGCAACTGCTTCCCCAGGCACCTCCTCTCCATCCTCCATGGCAGTCTGGAGCTCCCGGTCGCCAGCCTTTATAAATTTCCTCCCCGTTCCCACACCAACCTGTCTGTCCTCGACCTCCTCCACTATCAGCCTGAGGCTAAATGCAAACAAGGGGAACGGCTCCTCATATTCCACCTGGGTAGTCTATAGCCCGATGGCATGAATATTAAATTCCCCAATTTCCAGTAACCTGGTCCCTCTCTGTCCCTTTTCTCTCTCCTCCTGATCTACCCAGTTCCTCCTACACTCACCCCCAGCCCCCATCACCCTCTTTCCCGTCCCCCACCCACTCTGTCTGCCCATTACTCATACACCCCTGGCACTGGCTCCCCTCCCCCCACAGTTCCCCTCTGCCCTCCCCACCTCCCTCACTTGATTCCAAGATCCACCTTCCTCTCCTATCAGACTCCATCACCCAGCCCTTTGTCGCCTCCACCTCTCACCTCCCAGCCTCTGTCGCTATTCCAACTCTCCCCTCCTCCACCTGCCTATCACCCCCTCCTCACCTGGATCCACCTATCACCTGCCAGCTCTTTCCCCGCCCCTTCCCCTAACCGCTTTATACTGACTATCTCCCCTCTACTCTTTCAGTCCAGATGAAGGGTCTCGACCCGAAACGTCTACTGTCCATTTCTCCCCACAGATGCTGCCTGACCCGCTGAGTTCCTCCAGCATCTTGTGTGTTGCTCCAGATTCCACCAACTGCAGTCTCCATGGAAACAGGTCCTTTGGTCCCCTACTGCCATGTTGAGGCCAGACGCAGGCTGGAGGAACAACACCTCATATTCCGCCTTGGTAGTCTCCAACCTGATGGCCTCAACATCGACTGTTTACTTCCCTCCATGGATGCTGCCTGACCTGCTGAATTCCTCCAGCACTTTTTGTGTATTACTTTGGCCCAACTCATCCATGTTGACCAAGGTACTTCTTGAGCTAGTCCCATTTTCCTGTGTTGGCCCATATCCCACTAAACCTTTCCTAACCACATGCCTGTCCAAATTTCTTTTAAACATTGTAATTGTACCACCTCTCCAACCTCCTCTGGTAGCTTGTTTCATAGACCCACCAGCCTCTGTGTGAAAACTTGACCCTCAGGTCCACTTTAAATCTTTCCCCTCTCAAACCTATGCCCGCTAATTTTAGACTCCCCTCCCCTGCAAAAGACTATGTCCGCCTTAACAGACACAGTAGTGTAGCGGTTAGTGTAACGCTATTACAGCACCAGCGACCCGGGTTCAATTCCGGCCACTGTCTGTAAGGAGATTGTATGTTCTCCCTGTGTCTACATGGGTTTCTTCCTGGTGCTCCAGTTTCCTCCCACTTTCCAAAGACGTACGGGTTAGGAAGTTGTGGGCATGCTATGTTGGCGCCAGAAGCGTGGCGACACTTGCGGGCTGCCCCCAGAACACTCTATGCAAAAGTTGTATTTCACTGTGTGTTTCGATGTACATGTGACTAATAAAGATATCTCATCTTATTAACTATGCCCCTCATGATTTTATAAATCTCCATAAGGTCACTCCTCAGCCTCCTTCGCTCACAGGGAAAACAGTCCCATCCTCTCCAGTCTCACCTTATAACTCAATCCCTCCTGTCCCAGAAACATCTTTGTAAATCTTTTCTGCACCTTCTCCAGCTTAATCATATCCTTACTATAACACAGCAAACAGAACTGCTTGCAATACTCCAAATACGGTGTCACCAGTGTCTTGTACAGCTGTAAAATAATGCCCCAACTCTTGTTCTCAATACCCCAACCAATAAAGGCAAGCATTCCTTATGTCTTGTTCACCACCCTTGCTACTTGTGTTGCACTTTCAGAGAACTATGGACCTGTACCCCCAGTTTACTCTGTTCTGCCAGTTACTGATTATGTCATGGCCTGGTTTAACTTCCCAAAATTCATCACATTGCTGTCATCTGTTAAATCCCATCTGCCATTCCTTTGCCCACTTTCCCAGTTGATCTAGATCCTGTTGTAACCTTACGCAATCATTTACGCTATCCACTGCACGACCAGTTTTTGTGTTATCCTCAAACTTACTTATCATGCCACTGACGTTCTCATCCAAGTTGTTATTATATATGACAGACAACAGGGGACCCAGCACCAATCCCTGCAACACACCATTGGTCACAGTCTCCCAATCTAAAGAGCAACCCTCCACAACCACCCTCTGAATCCTTCCATCAAGCCCATTTTGTATCCAATTGACAAGCTCACCCTGGATCCCATGTGACCTAGTCTTCCAGACCAGCTCATGTGGGACCTTGTCAAAGGCCTTACTACATTCCATGTAGACAACATCTACCACCCTGCCCTCATCATTCCTCTTAGTCACCTCTTTAAAAAACTCAATCAAATTTGGGAGACTCGAATTCCATGCACAAAGCCATGCTGACTATCCCTAATCAGTCCCTGCCTTTCCAAATGCAGATAGATTCTGTCTCTCAGAATCCCTTCCGGTAACTTTCTCACCACTGATGTTAGGCTCACCAGCCCGTGGTTCCCTGAGAGAAAGAAACACCTAAAATTTTAAGCTAAGCTGTATCATCAGAAACCCTATTTATATTTCAGATTAGCCGTACTTGAAGTACGTATTTTGAGCAGAGCAGAAATATTTTTCTCCTGTATCCACTAGATAGGTGCAGTAATAACAGTTGCAGATCAAACAATATTCCTGAAATTCTGAAATGTTTCTTTTCAGAGTGGCTATGGAAGACGTCGTCGATACACTTGAGAGGAAGATACACAAACAGAAGTGGGAGAGAAGAACATACTGATCAAGAGGGGGGAGGAAGTTGTGTGGAATATAAATACCATCAAGGATCAGTGAGCTGAAAAATATTTCCTGATGCTGTAAATTGAAGTGAGTGATGGGGATAGAGAACAGTTATTTCACTGAATTATTGGCCAGCAACAAAATGTATCAATTAACATGGGACCACTTATTCCAGACGACAATCTGTTCTGAACAACAGCCACGAACATTACATAGGGCAGTGTTCCAAGGTGCTTTACACAGGATACGTTCGCAGAGACAGAACAGCGACTGGAAACTTTGCTGTGAGTGAGGCTTGAAGAAGGATGTGAAGGTTGATGGGGGGGTACTTGGGCGGAGGGGATGGGGTGACATCCAAGCTGGGGAGAGATGTGGAATGAGACCAGGGTGGATAATCTGCTCATTCTGGCATTGGGAGGGGTGTTGGGTGCATGGAGGGAGATGCACAGAAGTCAAGTTCATTGAAAGCTGGAGGAAGTCACAGAAGTAACATGTTTTATTATGGTTTATTATTATTGTCACACGTCCTGAGGTACAGTGAAAATGTTTCTTTTGCATGCCGTCCATACGGATCATTTCATCACATCAGTGCATTGAGGTAGTACAAGGGAAAATAATAACAGAATGCAGAATAAAGTGTTATTGTTACAGAGAAAGTGCAGTGCAGGCAGACAATAAGGTGCAAGGTCATGACGAGGTAGATTGTGAGGTCAAGAGTCCATCTTATTGTACAAGAGGTCAGTTCAATAGTCTTATCACTGTGGGATAGAAGCTGCCCTTGAGCCTGGTGGTACGTGCTTTCAGGCTTTTGTATCTTCTGCCCAATGGGAGAGGGGAGAAGAGAGAATGTCTGGGGTGGGTGGGGTCTTTGATTATGTTGGCTGCTTTACCGAGGCAGCGAGTAGTGTAGACAGAGTCCATGGAGGGGAGGTTGGTTTCTGTGATGTGCTGAGCTGTGTCCACAACTCTCTGCAGTTTCTTGTGGGCTTAGACAGAGTGGTTGCCTTACCAAGCTTTGATACCTCCAGAGAGGATGCTTTCTATGGTGCACAGATAAAAATTGGCGAGGGTCAACATGGTCATGCCAAATAGGTAATCGAGGAATCTGAAGATGGGCATAACAGCATTAAGAAAGAATTGTGGTGTACAGGAGCAGCATAGATTTTAAATTTTAAACCCATTATTCAATATTTTGGGACAGAAATCCATCCTTGGTCAGAAGTAGAGGCTGTGTATTGTGCTTCATGTAGCCAGAGGTTTTGTCTTTTGGATGAATTAAAACCTAACCCAGAATCAGCTGCTCATCCATTGAAACAGTGGTTGGATGATCAATTTTAAAAAGCAGTTACATCACTACCTGCAAGTTTCGCAAACTTTTTAAATTGTAATACTTTGTACAGTCATTAAACATTTACCAGAAGCTTCTTTCTACCTTTACCATTTGGCCTCAGTCATGTTTCAATTTTTAATGATGTGATTTTTAATTTTAATCAGGATTGTGTATCTGATTAAAAGATCATTTGTCACTGGTTTGATTATGAAGTTGGTTTACTTACACTGATGAGTTTCAAATTTATTAACCACATTCTGAAACAATGGTGCCGGTTTTGTGGCTTGTTGATCACATTAACCACTCCAAGCATGTCTCATTTAGCTGAATTAATATTTCATTTTCCTTCTTCAATGATACTCCTAAACATCCAACAGTGTAATTACACCTGGAGACAACTCAGTTTTCAGTGGGGGCGATTCTTACTCTGTCATGTATCTTAATCCAAGTGACTTCAGCTGTCAAAACTGAAACAGGTCTTGTATATTTTGTACTCGAGGAATTTCAGCTACTTTATGGCACCGGTTTCAGAAGTGATTTGCTTTTCTCGGTTACAAAAATTTGATGTTAGGATTCATGAACCAGATTCTCATTCAATTTCCATGATTTAAGCGAAGTTAGACTGGGCAGGGGTTGGCACCCACAACATGGTTTAAGTTTCAAACAATCTGCTGGAGGAACTCAGTGGGCTGGACAGCATCTCTGGGTCCTGATGCAGGGTTTCGACCTGAAACGTCGACAATTCCTCTCCTCCCACAGATGCTGCTCGACCCACTGAGTTCCTCCAGCAGATTGTCTGTTGCTCCAGATTCCGGCATCTGCAGTCTCTTGTGTCTCCATGGTTTAAGTTTCAATAAGATTGGTAAATGTCATGACATGCTTTGTCCTCTGGGGACATATGTAACAAAGGAAACAGTGCGTTGAAATAACTGGGTCAATCTTTTGGTTATAGAGTCATAGACTTACATAGCACAGAAATGGGCCCTTCAGTCCTTTATACCTATCCTGATCTTTTTGTCCATTAGCTTTGCACCCCTCTATGTCTTGCCTATTTAAGTGCCTATCTAAATGTCTCTTAAACATGGGCATTGTACCTGACATAGATGACACTAACATAGTTACTTAACATATAGGTCTGTCCAAATGCCTCTTAAAAATATTAATTGTATCTGATTCTACCACTTTCTCTGACAGTGTGTTCCAGATGTCAACCACTCCCTGTGTAAAAATCTTTCCCCTCAGATCCCCTTTAAAACACTTTCCTCTCACCATAAACCTCTGGCCTCTTGTTTTTCCCTTCCACGGGAAAAAAGAATCTGAGTATTTACCCTATCAATGCCTCTTATGATGTTATATAGCTCAATCAGGTCACGCCTCAGCCTCCAGGGAAAACAAGCCCAACCTATCCAATCTCTCTCCATAACTAAATTCCTCCATTCCAGGCAGCATCCTGGTGAATCTCCTCTGCACTCTCTCCAGTAGAACCACATCCTTCCTATTGTGTGGCGGCCAGAACTCCAAGTGCTTTCTAGCCAGTGCTTTGTAAAGTTTCAACAAAAAGAATAGCTTTTATATTCTATGCCCTGACATATGCTTTCTTCACCACCATATCCTATCCACCTGTGTTGCCAGCTTCAGGGAACTATAGACCCAAGGTCCCTCCGTTCATCAATATTCCTTAGTGCCCTACCATTTACCACATGTGTCTTACCCCTATTTGACTTCCCAAAATACATCACCTTACACATGTCAGGATTAAATTCCATCTGCCAGCACTCCGTCCAACTTTCCATCTGACCTATATCCTGCTGTGGCTTTAGATAACCTCACCATCCACAACACCGCCAACTTTCATGTCATCCACAAACTTAGTAATCATACCTCCTACATTCACATCCAGGTCTTTAAGATATATATCACAAACAACAAGGCTCGCAACACTGATCCCTGTGATGCATCACTGGGATCTTTCCTTCTAAACATCCTTCCAGCACTGCCCTCTATCTCCTATCACCAAGCCAATTTTGGATTCAGATGGCCAGCTCACGTTAACCTTCTAAATCAGCCTACCATGCAGGATTCGTTGGGGTGCTTGTAGTATGAAAGCACATGGCTGTCACATGACAGTAACAACACTGACCCCTCTGGTCGGAGGACAACATTGTTTATCAGATTGGAAGTGACACCACTGTCAATCAAGGTTTGGGTCCACCCGACCCATCAGGTGTGGGCATAGGGATTGGCCTTGGAGAGCACCTTTGTTCCTGAACCTGTCTGACCATTGGCCTTGGTAAACACCTTTGTCCTTGACCTCCAAACCATTGGCCTGTCTAAATTACCTGGCCGGGCTCCACCCAGCCTTCCAGCACTATAAAGGGTGTTGCACATTCCTGGTCCGCTCTCTCTCGACTGCCCCAGGAATAGTGAGACAACGCTGCAGAAACCACTGGTAAGAGTGTGCACCACCACATGGTTTGGGAACGCCTCAGTCAGATTCAAGGGAGTGTTAGGGCCAATGCTTGTTTGGGTCAAGATGTACAGGCACTGAAGTGTTTATCCCTTGATAAGCTGTACCTGGTTTATTGTGTGTTTGTGTGTGTGTTTGTGTGTGTGTATCTTATCCTCGTTGCGATTCCCCCTCACGTTCGCGGTCTCCTGCAGGTGTGTGTGCGAGTGTGCATCTGTTCCCATTCATTCTGTCCCCGTGTTTGCCTTTGTGATTAAGCTATTTTTTAAAATCCAAAGACTGTGTCCAGAGTCCTCCATCTCTAAGACCAAAAGAACCTTTTCACACAACAGTGCTGTGACCTCCATTGTGCCAATCAATGGTGTGGTCGGGGTTGCAACTATTCACAATCTCTAACAATGGCGTTGATGAAGGCAGCAAGAGTTGGCATTTTGGATTGGCAGTTTGGCTGGTTGTGAAGAGGATGCAGAGAAGCTTCAGAGGGATAGTGGCAGAAAAAGGCAAGGGCATGGCAAACAGAATATAATGTGGTAAAATATGAAGTCATCCACTTTGGTGGAAAAAATAGAAATGCAGAGTACTTGTCAAAAGTTGAGGGATTGAAGGATGTGGGTATTCAGTAAGACTTGTGTGTCCTTGCACACAAATCCCAGGAATGAGTCAATGGTCTCAACAAGCAATTAGGAAGGCAGACAGTGTTGTCCTTTATTGTGAGAGGTTTTGAGTGAAGAACAAAGACATCTTACTGCAATTATATTGGACCTTGCTGAGCATGCAAATGTATTGGTTGTGTTACGGACTCAGTGAATGTCCCTTTAAGATAGAGAGTGTGTGTGTATGTGTGTGTGGGGCGTGCTTACGTCAATAGAAGATAAAGGACGTAATGACGTTGTTGAAGAAGAAGAAGAAGGAGAGAGAGAGAGAGAAGGGAGAGAGACACCAGCCTGCTAGTGTTCTCTATCGATGGATGAGAAACAATAACTGTGTCTGCCACTGAAATCCATTTATGGAAGTAGGAAGTAATTCAGTGGAGTTCACTTTGTTGCTGACCTGTAGAAGGAAACAGGTATTTGTGTGTGGACGACCACGATTCGGATGCTTTTCGGGGTGAAGAAGTCACTACCGAGTAAACACTGAAGTGTCGTTTGGGTTTCATCGTGGAACATTTGGATTTCGTATTTACTCTCTCTATGTTTCTCTACGTCTACGTCTTATCTTCAGACAACAGTGGTTGTTGAAGAAGCCCTTGCTCATGTTTCACCTCATGGCTTGCGGAACTGAACTTTAAGAACCATTCCTGAACTTGGAGTTTGGGACTTTGTCACACACACACAAAGAGTTTAGTTTTGGGGTTAACGTTCAAAGTTTAACATTTTTGAATTCTAACATACTAACATTTTTACTTTTATTTTACATATTATCATAAGTAGTAATTAATAAAATAGTTTTTAGCACTGAATCATGCTCAGTGTGTTTCTTTTGTTGCTGGTTCATGACAAAATTTCTTCATTGTTGCGCTGTCAGACGCCCGAAACTCCAGGCCAGAGATTTTGTCACGAACCAGCAACAAAAGAAACACACTGAGCATGATTCAGTGTTAAAAACTATTTTATTAATTACTACTTATGATAGTACGTAAAATAAAAGTAAAAATGTTAGTATGTTAGAATTCAAAAATGTTAAACTTTGAACGTTAACCCCAAAACTAAACTCTTTGTGTGTGTGTGTGTGTGTGACAAAGTCCCAAACTCCAAGTTCAGGAATGGTTCTTAAAGTTCAGTTCCGCAAGCCATGAGGTGAAACATGAGCAAGGGCTTCTTCAACAACCACCATTGTCTGAAGATAAGACGTAGACGTAGAGAAACATAGAGAGAGTAAATACGAAATCCAAATGTTCCACGAAGGAACCCAACCGACACTTCGGCGTTTACTCGGTAGTGACTTCTTCACCCCGAAAAGCATCCGAATCGTGGTCGTCCACACACAAATACCTGTTTCCTTCTACAGGTCAGCAACAAAGTGAACTCCACCAGATTACTTCCAACTTCCATACATGGATTTCAGTGGCAGACACAGTTATTGTTTCTCATCCATCGATAGAGAACACTAGCAGGCTGGTGTTTCTCTCCCTTCTCTCTCTCTCTCCTTCTTCTTCTTCTTCAACAACATCATTATGTCCTTTATCTTCTATTGAAGTAAGCACGCCCCACACACACATACACACACACTCTCTATCTTAAAGGGACATTCACTGAGTCCGTAACAGTTGGCTTTACCCACCCAAAGAAAGATTTACTTTGTGTTGGAGAGAATGTAATGAAAGTTCTACAGATTGATTCCTTGGATGGAGGTGGTTTGTCTCTCAGGAAGATTAGGCAAAATAGACAATCTCTCTGAAGTTTAGAAGAAGGAGAGGTGATCTCATTGCAACCAGCAAAATTCATAAGCGGATTTATGGGTAGATGCAGGGATAATGTTTCTCTGGCTGGGGTGACTCAAACCAGGGGTCACAATCTCAAAACAAGGAGTTGGCCATTCAGGACCAAAATGAGAAAAAATTTCCTCATCAAAAAGGTGGTGAATCTTTAGAATTCTCTACTCAAGAGGCCTATGGAGGCTCAGTTGCTGTGTATTTTTACAAAACAAATTGATAGATTTTTGGAGACATAAGAGAATGCAGATGCTGGAATCCTCTCCTGATTCCATTCTGTCCATCAGTCCTGATCTAGGATCTTGACCTGAAACGTCAACAATTCTTTTCTCGCCCCCACAGATGCTGCTCGATCTGCTAAGTTCCTCCGGCAGATTGTTTGTTGATAGATTTTTGATTATTAAGGGAATCAAAGGGTTGAGTTTAGTGCAGGAAAGTGACACTGAGGTAACAGGTTCGCCATGGGCTTATTAAATGATAAGGCAGGCACAAGGAGTGAATGGCCTACGCTTGCTGCTGTTTACATTCCTAGGTAATAAGCCATTTTAAAAGAAATAAATACAGGACCAGCAAACTGGTGCAGCTGTGGACCTCGGGTGCTGTCTGTGTGGAGTTTGCATGCTCTCTCTGTGACCATGTGGGTTTTGCCCAGGAGCTCCAAGGACGTGCAGTTTGTGAGGTTAATTGGCCACTGTAAACTGCTCCTAGTGTTTCGCTGAGTGATAGAATCTGGGGGAGCTGATGGGAATGTGGGGAGATTAAAATGAAATCAGTGTCAATGGGTGCATGATGGTTGGCACAGACTCGGTGGGCCGAAGGCCCTGTGTCTGTGCTGTATGACTCTACAACAAAAGAGGTGACAATCAATGCAAAACAAAATGTTATTATGGAACAGAAGTGGTGTTGGTGTTACTGTGGTTCCACAAATGCAGAAGATGTTCGCCAGCTTTCTGATTCCTCCATATAGCTCCCTCTGGACCATATTAACATTGATTCCCAGTCCCTGGTCTCATTTCCTCAGGCAATCTTCCCTCCTCTGCTTCTAACCTTGGTCCTCCAGTCATGCACATGGTGTATCTACCTCCTCTCTGAGATCCATAAGCAGGACTGACCTGGGAGACCCATCTCCTCAGCCTGTTCTTGTTCCTAATGATGCTTTTATTGGAATTGGCTTATTATTGTCACTTGTACCGAGGTACAGTGAAAAACTTGTCTTGCATACTGAACGCACAGGTCAATTCATTACACAACAAAGAATAAATGGCATCATCTGCTGTTGCTTCCTTCAAAATTAATATACTATGAGTGCAGGATGCTGAAATGAAATTTGATAATATCTTAAGAATGCACTTACACAGAAAGAACCTACAATTCAAATGCAATGCCTAAACTCTCTGCTCCAATCCATTTTAATAAAAATTATCTTTGCCATTTATCTCCATTTGGACACATCTATCAAAACTTGCCTGAACCGTGGCTTGTCTTTTGTGTATTGGTTGCTAAAATACATTGTATTTGTAGATTTATATTGAGAAGAACAATTCCTTGCGAGACTTGGTTGGATATTTAGATGTGAACAAGTTCCATACAGCCTCACATCTGCCTAATTGGCCCTGAAGTGCATTTGGTGTATACTCTCAGGGAGTCAATTCTATGATCAAGCTGGAAAAAGTCAGAAAAGTTCAATGGAGCTGAGTCTTCCCAGTTTATATTATTCATTTGGCATAAATCAGTGCCAAAGATAGCTATCTGCCCGTATGTTTTGTTAAACCCTGGAAGATCACTAAACTCTCGCAGGATACGTATAAGTTATCGTGGGATGTGCTGGCATACTTCTTTATAACAAATTAGGTAACTGGTCTCACATAATGTTTCTTAACAGGTTTTAAGATTAGGCTAGGATCACAAAATACGTATTAACTTTGTTGAGTGCACTGGTTCCTGGGAAGTTGTGGCTTACCCTGCATACACTGGTGTTTATTTTTGCAGGTCTCCCAGAGTTAGTCACACCAATAAAAATACAAATTGTACTCAAGGTGAAGGTATCACATCTAGTTCTGTGCTGTATAACTCTATGACTAAGTATCTATCTAACTTTGCCTTTAAAATATTTGAAGATTCTGCTTCCACCAACCAAATACCAATGATCCTCTTGATAGAACAAATGTTGCCTCATCTGTCTTAACAGGGCTTCAATAGATATTGTTACAAGCCAGGTTGCTATTTGGTGAATGTCCCTTTAAGGCACCTGGACAGTAGAGTAGTAGTGTGTGTGTGTGATGTTATCAAGACAGCAAGACTATAACAATGTGTGGGCTGTTTTGCATGGAGAGTCAAAGAGTCGAGAAGAGAAAGGGAGAGAGACAGAGACACTGACTGCTGGTCTCTGTATCAATGGATGAAGAACAATAGCTGAGTCTGTCACGACAATCTATGTATGGATTTTTGGAGCAAACAAGTGGAGTCCATTTTGTCGTTAACCTGTACTGGAAAGCAGGTATTTCTGTGGGCAGCCACATATCGAATGCCTTTGGGGTGGCAGATACTTCGGAATAAAGCAGTGGAGATCATCGGAGATTGAGGTGTTGTATGTGTTCCATCGTGGAACATGTGGATTTTGTCATTTCTCTCTACATTTTCTCTTCAGTCAACGGTGGTTTTGCAAAAGCCTTTGCTTATGTTTCACCTTATGACTTGCTGAACTGAACTTTGAGAACTATTCCTAGACTTGGATTTTGGGAATATGCCACACACACACTTTGAGTTTATAAGATTTGGGGTTAATGTTTAACATCCAACATTTTTGCTTTTCTTATTATCACAAGTAGTTATTAATAAAATAGTTTCTAACACTTATACATGACTCGGTGTGTTTCTATTGTTGCTGGTACACAACAATATATAAAAAGGAAGAGGGTAGCCAGGATGTGTCGGATGTCTAGAGGGCTAGACGTTGGAAAGAAAGAAATGGCAGATGTTAACTCAATACTTCGTATCAGTCTTCATGGTGGAAGACGCAGCAAATATCAGATAGGCTAGTTTCAAATAACATGGAAGAGCTTGTAACAATCCCAATCACAAAGAATAAGGTAATGGAACAATTCACTCAGCACCCAAGGGTTTCAAAGGAAGTGGCTGCAAGGCTAGCCATTGGTAGAAGTCTTTCAAAACTCTGAGTTCCAGGAGGGTATCAGCAGATTGGAAACCTGCAAATGTGACTGCCTTGTTCAAGAAGGGAAGGAGACAAAGTGGGTAACTATAGGCTTGTTAGCTTAACATCTGTTGTTGGGAAGATGTTGGAGTCTATAATCAAGGAAGAAACAGCGATTCATTTAGAATGTAATTTCACCAAGTCAATATGGTTTTATGAAAAGTAAAACATGTCTGAGGAAAGAATTCTTCAAGGATGTATCAAGCAGAACCAATTGAGGGAAATCTGCAGATGCAGTGGATTTGGATTTTCAGAAAGCATTTGACACTGTGACATATAAAAGGCTGGTCTACAAGGGAATAGTGCACATGGTATTGGGAAAAGTGTACTAGAATAGACTGAAGTCTGGTTATCACTCTGATGACAGAATAAATAGATCCTTTTCAGCCTGGAAGAATGTGGCTTATGGAGTGCCCCAAGGATCTGTTCTTGACCCTTATTTATTTAGTACAGTAGAACTCTGTTAATCCAGCATACTTGGGATTTTGGTGGTACCAGATTGGCAGATTTTCTGGACTGTTGGATGTTTATTAACTTTGTTGAGTGCACTGGTTCCTGGGAAGTTGTGGCTTACCCTGCACACACTGGTGTTTATTTTTGCAAGTCTCCCAGAGTTAGTCACACCAATAAAAATACAAATTGTACTCAAGGCGAAGGTATCACATCTAGTTCTGTGCTGTAAGACTCTATGACTAATTATCTGTCTAACTTTGCCTTTAAAATATTTAAAGATTCTGCTTCCACCAACCAAATACTAATCATACTTCCCAGGAACCAGTGCACTCAACAAAATTAACTCACCTTTTTTTTAGATGCTGCACTGCAGAATAATACATTTTCCAGTAAGCCCAAGTCAAAGCAGAGTTTATTGTGTCATATGCACGAATACATGTATGCACAGGTGCTCTGAAAAACTTACTTGCAGGAGCATAACAGGCACATAGCATTTGATACACATCATTCACAAGACAAACATAAATTGAGCATAAACGTTACAAAATTATACAGGGAAGACCATAATTAGAACAAAGAAGTCCATTGTTGTGCAAAGTGATCAAAGTGGTCATAGTGTTGCTGTACTGAAGTAGTGATTAGGGTGGTGCAGGTTGGTTTAAGAACTGAGTGGTTGAAGGGAGGTCACTGTTCTTGAACCTTGTGGTGTAGAACAAGGACAGCTACTTCCCTTCAACCAGTATGAAGGGAAATTGAAGGCCCCTGTGTTTCAATGGAGCATGAGAAACAGAACAAAATTAGTTTCCAGGGATTATGGAAACCAGGATCCCAGTGTGTGGAAAGGAATGTGAAACCTGGGCTCTGTTATATTAAAGGGATTGTGAGAACTGGGGCTTCAATGTGTTGAGGAGAAAGCGGTAATAAGTACCCAGTGAACCAAATCCCAAATCACTGGGATTTCTGAATATTCAAATAGCAGATTGTTAGTGTTTTACCACATTTATCCTGGGGGAAGGAGCAGAGTGTAAGGTATCCAAGTTTGCCAATGACGTGAAGATAAGTGGGAGAACATGTTGCATTGAGGATATTTGAACTCTGCAACAGGGTATGGATCAGTTAGGTGAGTGGGTGAAAACCTAGCAAATGGAGTTTATTGTGGGAAAATGAGGTCATGCACTTTGATAAGAGGAATCTCAAAACAGGCTGTTATCTGAATGGAAACATATTGCAGATTGTATTGCATTTATTCTTGACCACCCCATAACAGGAAGGATGTGGATGCTTTGGAGAGGGTGCAGAAGGGGTTTGCAAGAGTGCTGCCTGGATTAGAGGGCACGTGCTACAAGGAGAGGTTGGACAAACTTGGGTTATTTTCTCTGGAGCGGCGGAGGCTGAGGGGAGACCTGTAACAAGTTTATAAGATTATGAGAGGGATGGACAGACAGCTGGTATCTTTTCCCCAGGCTCAAAAAATCTAATACTAGAGGGCATTTAAAGTGAGAGGGAGTAAGTTCAAAGGGGGCATGTTTTTTTTAACACAGAGTGGTGAGTGCCTGAAATCTGCTGCCGGGGTGGTGGTGGAAGCAGGTATGATAGAGGTGTTTAAGAGGTTCTTAGATAGGCACATGGATGTGCAGAGAATGGAGGGATATGGACATTATATGGGCAGAAGGGATTAGTTTAGTTAGGCATTTCATTGTTAGTTTAATTAGTTCAGCACAACATCATGGGCCAGAAGACCTGTTCCTGTGCTGTACTCTTCTATGTTGACGATCAGTGAAGTACAGAGGGACACACATAAAATGCTGGAGGAACTCAGCAGGTCAGGCAGCATCTATGGAGAGAAATAAACAGTTAATGTTTCATCATCAGGATTAGACAGTGAGATTTAGGTATTACAGTGTACAAATCGCAAAAAGTTAACAGGTGCATTTAAGAAGGAAAATAGTATATTGGTCTTCATTGCAAAGGAGTTGGAGCTTTGAAATAGAAAATTAATATTACAAGTGTACAGGTTATTGCTGAGGCCACACCTGGAATACTGCGCATACTTTTGTTCCTCTTAGTTAAGAAAGGATATACTAGGCAGTGTGAAAGAGACTCACTCAGCTAATTCCTGATATGAGAGATCTGTCCTAAAGTGAGTGGCTAAAGTCATTAAACGTGTATTCTTTGGAGCTTAGAAGAATGAAGAGTGATATTATTGAAGCATACAGGATCCTACAAGATGTGACGGGATAGATGTTGAGATAGTTCCACAAGGGGAGAATCTCAAATGTTGGGAACATTGTTACAAGATAAAGTTGGTCGTTAAAACTGAAGTAGGTAGCCATTTCTTCTCACAGAGGATGGTAACTTTCTGGAACCCTCAGTCCTGATGCAGGGTTTCAACCCGAAATGTTGACAATTCCTTTCTCTCCACAGATGCTGCTCGACCTGCTGAGCTCCCCCAGCAGACTGTTGTTGCTCCAGATTCCAGCATCTGCAGTCTCTTCTGTCTCTCTCTGTCCTGGAATTAGATCATTGGAGGTATTTAAAGATAGGGCAGGTAATTTTTTTCAAAGATCAGGGAATTCATGGATCTGGGGAACTGACACAAGAGAGGAGATGATCATATTGAATGGAAGGCCTGGTGACTTACTCTTGCTTCTATTTTCTTATGTTCTTATGAGACATCATTTTTAAACAATGACATCCCAAGTTCTAAACTCACCCACAGGAAGAAGCATCCTCTCCACATCCACCCTGTCAAGACCCCTCAGGATCTTATATGTTTCAGGCAAGTCCCCTCTTACTCTTCTGACTTCCAGCAGATACAAACCTGGTCTGTCTAATTTTTGTCATGAGACAACCCACCCACTATAGGTGCTAGTCGTGTAAACCTTCTTGGAACTGCTTCCAATGTAGTAACATCCTTCCTTAAGTAAAGCTGTACTCAGTTCTCCAGATATGGTATCTTTAATGCCATATATAACTGAAGTAAAACCTCTCCACTTTTGTATTAAATTCTCAGCAATAAACAATAACATTCTGTTAGCTTATCTAATTACTTGTTGTACCGGCTTTATGAGTCATTCACTAGGACATCCAGGTTTCTTTGCAGAGCTCTGCAATTTCTCATGATTGAGATAAAATGTTTCTTTTTATAGCACTGCTCTACTTCAGGAAACACAGCAGTCAATTCACAGACTTAAGCTCCCACAAATAGCAATGATCTGATGGTAGTGATGTTGGTTGAGTGGTATCTGTCAACTAGGATATTGGGGAAAGAGCCTCTCCTCTTCTTCAGAATAGTACTTTGTGCTATTTTGCATGCACCTGAGAGAATTACTGTCCCTTCCATCAGCAAGAGGGCACTTCCAACAGTACAGCACTTCTTCTTCTTTGCAATTCACCTTGGAAAGTATGCTCAAAGGTCTGATTTCTATTGAAGCCAATGGAACCGAATTTCTGTGCACAAAGCAGTACTGTAAATAGAGGTGTGTTTATTTTAATCGATGAAGAACAAATCTCCACCAAAATTCTTTTTCCTGCTTGCTCAGTAATTTTTTTTTCATTTCTATAAAACAGATTACACTTTTGTGGGAACCCCCCCCCCCCCAAGACCCAGTCCTAATCTGCTCACGATCTCATTGGCTGACACAGTGAGTCAATACTTTGAATTTTTAAATGGAATCATAGAATCATAGAAATATACAGCGCAAAAACAGGCCCTTTCTGCCAACTCGTCCACGCACACAGTGATGCCGGTATGTGACAATCCCATTTGTCCGCATTAAGCCCGTATCTCTCGATGCTTTTCCCATACATGTCCAAGCACCCTTTATACACTGTAATTCTACTTCCCTCCACCACCTTGTCTGGCAACATTCCAAATATTCACCACAGTCTTGAGTAAAAAACTTGCCCCTCAGATCTCCTTTTAATTTCTCCCTGTCAACCTAAACCTGTGCCCTCTAGTTCTTGACTCCCCTTACCTGGGGGGAAAAAATCTATCTACCCTATCTTTGCCCCTTATAATTGGTATTGGTATTGGTATTGGTTTATTATTGTCACTCGTACCGAGGTACGGTGAAAAACTTGTCTTGCATACCGATCGTACAGGTCAATTCATTACACAGTGCAATTACATTGAGTTAGTACAGAGTGCATTGAGGTAGTACAGGTAAAAACAATAAAAGTAAAATGTCACAGCTGCAGAGAAAGTGCAGTGCAATAAGTTACGAAGCAATGCAATATCATCCCTCATATGTGCATTTTATTTAACAAATGCTTTGAATACCCAAAGATAAAGTATTCTAAGTTTAATCTCTTGCCAGAGTGAAACATTTTCATTTAGGAAGATTATTTTGGAGACAGAAGACTATTTGATTCAATACTTTAATCTTGTGCTGCTAATATCTCTGGAGTGGCAGAGGCTGTGGAGAGACCTGATGGAAGTTTATAAGATTAGCAGAGGCATAGATAGTGTAGACAGCTGGTATCTTTTTCCCAGGGTCAAAATGTGAGAGGAGTTAAGTTCAAAGGAGATGTGTGGGGCAAGCTTTTTTACACAGAGAGTGATGGGTGCTTGGAATGAGCTGCCAGGGGTGGTGGTGGAGGGAGATATGATAGAGATGTTTGTAAGGCTTTTAGACAGGCACATAAATGTGCAGAGAATGGAGGGATATGGACATTGTGTCCGCAAAAGGGATTAGTTTAGTTAGACGTTTAATTACCTGCTTAATTAGCTGGGCACAACATCGTGGGCTGAAGGGCTTGTTCCTGTGCTGTACTGTTCTATGTTCTATGTAATATAAGATCAGATCTACAATCCTGAACAATACCATCTAACCTTTAGTAAGTTCACTTCTCAAATGTTTGCCTTCCCTGTCTGTAATTGCAATTCTAAACATATTTTCATGTTTGATGTTAAACTGAACATCTCCTTTCTCACACAGAGAGTCAAGAATTTAAATACTTTGGCCTAGATTTTCCCAGGGAATGCTGGGAGTTGTATGTATAACTGCCAACATTTCCCTGTGTAATTCAGTTAGATCCCATGATTCCCAGGCAAACACAAAATTCCCAAGTTTCTTTTGACATTTGATTCCTCATGGAATGCCAACTTCCTTCAGTTTCTGAGGAATTATGTTTGGAAGGCTGCCTGATGATCAACATCAGGATTAGACCTGGTTCAAGTTCACTGACTCCATTCAATAGAGAAGGACGGCTAATGCAAAGAATGTTTCCTTTCAAATACAGTGAGCCAGATAAAAAATAGGTCATTGCAGTACCAATGGGATAGTTTTCTCCATTAAGATTAAAAGAAAGGAATGTTTGCCTCCACAAACCCCAACTTGGCCATGTCTCAGTCGCTGGTATCTATCCGGTACTATTTCACATTTATGGTATTAGTTTATTATTGTCACATGTACCAAGATACAGTGAAAAGCTTTTGTTTGCATGCCATCCAGACAGAACATTCCATGCATAAGTCATTGACACTTTAAAAAGAAAATAGAATGTAGAATAGATTGTTGCAGTTACAGAGAAAGTGCAGGCAGACAGTAAAGTGCAAGGGCCACGATGAGGTAGGTTGGGAGATCATGAGAGGTCCACTCAAGAGTCTGACAATGATGGGATAGAAACTGTACTTGAGTCTGGTGGTGCGTGTATCTTCTGTCTAATGGGAGAGGGGAGAAGAGAAAATGACTGGGGTGGGAGGGGTCCTTGATTATGTTGACTGCTTCCCCAAGGCAGAGAGAAGTGTAAATGGAGGGGAGGTTGGTTTCCGTGATGGACTGGGCCGTGTTCACAACTCTCTACAATTTCTTGTGGTCCCAGGCAAAGCAGTTGCCATACCAAGCCATGATGCATCTAGATCGGATGCATTCTATGGTGCACCTGTAAAAATAAGTGAGAATCATCGGAGACATGCCAAATTTCCTTAGCCTTCTGAAGAAGTAATACTTTCTTGGCCATAGTAGTACAGTGGTACTTTCCTGGCCATTGACTTCCTGAAATATCATTTTGCTGATATTGAGGGAAAGGTCATTGTCTTGACACCATGTCACTAGGCTCTCTATCTCCTTCCTGTACTCCTTCTCGTTGTTGTCTAAGATCCGGCCCACTACAAATGGTGTCCTCTGCAAACTTGTAAATGGAGTTAGAGCAAAACTTGGAGACAGAGTAGTGATCGTATAGGGAGTAGAGTAGAGGGCTGAGGACGCAGCCTTGCAAGGCACCAGTGTTGTTGATAGTTCTGGCAGAGGCGATGCTGCCTTTCCTTACGATTGGGGTCTGATAGTCAAGAAGTCAAGGATCCAGTTGCAGAGGGCATTGTGCCATCAGTGCCACCCTTGCTGACACAAATTGACTCCTTAACCGCCCATTGCATTAATTGAAATCATATTTGTCTTTGTTGGTAATCCTGTTGTAGCCTTGTCACTCCCTCTGTGCATATCTTTTATGCAGCAGCAACGATTCCTACCCTCTTACATGTTCCAGAAACATGAACTACCTATGGCAGGAACTTCAAAACATGAGTGAGGAGCTACCAATGTTGTCTTGACCACATCCCCCAAGTCCACTGCTACAACTAGTGAACCATCCTACCACTGGTGTCAGGATCTTCTCCCAGGCCAACATTCCCGGAATCAAGGCTCGAAATAAGCTCAGCCATCTCCAAAGCATAGGTGCACTGTATATGTTGTAGACAGCAGGCTCCTAAAACAGGCACACCTATTCCAAGAGAATTCCAGGAGGTTAGGGTTGTGGGAGGGAAGGGTTAGATAGATATTACAGCAGGATAAAATGTTGGCACAACATCGTGGGCCAAAGGGCCTGTACTGTGCTGTAATGTTCTATGTTCTATGTTGGAGAAAATGCTTCAAAGATGTTCCCAAAACCTCCTTGAAGAAATGCAATATCCTTATTTACACATAGAATTGCTGACCCTTTGCCACTCAAAATGGAGAAGGAACATCTGAGAAGACACTGAGAATATTATGACTCTACAACAGGATAATGCAGAAGTCATGCATAGTCAGTAAAAGGTTTGCACAATTATCTAAAGTCCAGAACTTCTGCCTTAAGATCTGTCCCTCATAATGCCAAGCTACTTGACAAAATTGT
Organism: Pristis pectinata; assembly: GCF_009764475.1. Classification (NCBI taxonomy): domain Eukaryota; kingdom Metazoa; phylum Chordata; class Chondrichthyes; order Rhinopristiformes; family Pristidae; genus Pristis; species Pristis pectinata. The sequence continues at coordinate 94,855,691 of NC_067412.1, forward strand.
TGGCCTGTCCTAACCTTTTGGCTTTGGGGGATGTTCTCTTGCACCTTATTGTGAAAGATGCCAAGCAAATGTAAGCTGCTGCAATGGTTATCACAGTAGCACATAAATACATGAAGAAAGTCTGTGTCCATCAACACTGCCACAAAGGAAAGAATAGATATGAATAGTTATTTCAGGTAGTGTCATCTGAAAGCTTACAAATTTGTGAAGGACTAGGACATTTATTAATTTCTATTTTATTTGTGCACACAAAAATCCCAATCTGATCTGTCGCATTCGACAACAGCTCGTTATTGTAACTTGTTGAAGTTACACACAACATTGTTCCAAGAATACAAGTTGAGTGTGCTGTGGAAATATCTCATGATCACAGAATGGAAAATTCCTTTGAACTTGATTGGTAAGTGTTTCCAAAGGCTCTCACTGACAGAACAGAGAGCTGGAGCCCAACATCAGCACAATGTGAATTTCACAGGCAAGTTCAGGATCAAACAGTTCCACAAAAATAACTTGGTCTCAGGACTTGCTCTGGACTGTACCAACCCAACTAAATTAGACAGTGATTTAGGATAAGCAAATAAGCCTTAATTTTTTGATTGGTCAGACCATTTAACACTTACAAATTGCACTTAAGTACATCTGGGAACGTAGGTCTAATTTTAATCATGAGTAGTTAAGCACACAATGGATACCACACAGATTGTCATCAATTTATTCTTTCTGCATTGACTCAATTGCTTCCATAGGAACTAAACCTCCTCAGGAACACAACCTGCAATCCAAAATTCATAGGTGGCTTATGACAGATGTCTTGACAGCACAGATGTCACTGTCATCAAAACTATCACCACACACGCCAACCAGAAGCCATGGCTGACAGCAGAGATACATCAACTGTTGAAAACTTGAGACGCTTCTTTCAGGTCAGGTGATGTGGCAGCCCTCAGGACAGCGAGGGCCAACCTGTCCCGTGGCATCAGGGAGGCAAAGAGGAGTTATGCCCAGAAGATCCAGGGCTACTTCTCTGATACCAAGGACACAAGACGTCTGTGACAGGGCATTCAGGCCATCACAGACTACAAGCCCCCACCTCGCACTTGCGACAATGATGCCCCCCTCCCAGATGCACTGAACGACTTTTATGCTCGGTTTAATGCACTTAACAACGAACCTGCGAGCAAGACACCTCCACCGCTCAATGACCAGGTACCCTGTCTGTCCTCAGCTAGTGTGAGGAAGATATTATCCAGGGTTGACCCTCGGAAATCAGCGGGACCTGATAACATACCTGGCCGTGTGCTCAGGGACTGCGCAGACCAGCTGGCAGATGTATTCACCGACACCTTTAATGTTTCTGAGCCAAGCAGTTGTCCCCACATGTTTCAGATCTGCCACCATCATACCAGTGCCTAAAAAGATGCCTGTAACCTGTTTAAATGACTACAGCCTCATGGCACTGACTTCAGTCATCATGAAGTGCTTCGAGAGGTTAGTCTTGCAACACATCGAATCCATTCTCCCTCCCTTGCTGGGCCCCCTTCAGTTTGGATACCGCCCCAATCGGTCAACCAAAGATGCAATGTCCTTTGCCCTCCACCTGGCTGTCTCACCTAGATCAAAAGGACACTTATGTTCTTCATAGACTTCAGCTCCACCTTTAATACTATCATCCCACAGGCCCTCATAAGGAAGCTACACCTACCGGGCCTTAGCAACTCCACCTGCAATTGGATTCTGGACTTCCTCTCTGAAAGGCCACAGTCAGTTCGTATTGGAAATACCATCTCAAAATTCACCAGGCTGAGCACTGGAGCCCCCCGAGGCTGCGTGCTCAGTCCACTGCTGTTCACGCTGCTGACCTATGACTGTCCTGCCAACTCAAGCTCCAACCATATCATTGAGTTTGCTGATGATACAACAGTGGTGGGCCTCGTCAGCAGGAACGATGAAACAGCTTACAGAGAGAAGGTGGCGAGGCTGGCGGATTGGTGCTCAGTCAACAATCTCTCCTTGAACGTGGACAAAACAAGAGAAATGATTGTGGATTTTAGAAAGGCTCAGGCTGACCACATACCCCTGTGCATCAATGGCATCATTGTACAGAGAGTCAGCTGTTATCAGTTCTTGGGAATACATATAGCAGACAACCTGTCCTGGTCAACTAACATCTCCTCCCTTGCCAAGAAGGCACAGCAGCCTCTCCACTTTTTACGGCAGCTGAAAAGAGCAAACCTGCCCTCCCCCATCTTCACCACATTTTACAGGGGTACCATTGAGAGTGTCCTGACCAGCTGCATCTCTGCCTGGTATGGCAACTGTAACATCTCTGACCATAAGTCTTAGCAGAGAATTGAGGGTACAACAAGAAAGATCATTGGAGCACTTCTTCCCTCCATCTCGGATATTTACAATACACGATGCACACGTAAGGTTTACAGAGTCATAGATGACCCTTCTCATCCCTCCCACGACCTATTTGTCCCACTGCCGTCTGGCAAGCAGTACCGGAGCATCCGGGCCAGAACTACTAGATTGCTCAACAGTTTTCTCCCCCAGGCTGTCAGGCTCCTGAATACCCCGGTAGACAAATGCCGCGTCAAAAGCCCTGGTTTGCACACCGACGTAAAAGAACTTTGGTTGCTGCTGAACATGTTTATACAATTAGTGCAACACACTGAGCTTGTATTTCTCTTCGTCCAACTCGATTTTGCATGAACTCTGCACTAAATTTGTATTTTGTATATACCTTTTTTTTGCACTATTTGTACTTGCACAATTTTTTTGGTTTTGTTTTTTGTTTGCGTTTATTGTATGCCTTCTGTTCTATGTATGTCCTCTGTTGTGTGAGTCTGGGGGAAACGACATTTCGTTCTACCATGTGTTTCTTAGCAGGGATGAATTACAACAAAGTAACTTGAACTTGAATAGGTGATTGGAGATGAAACAAGTTTTTTTTTTACCTCTTTAATGACGACACATCCATTCTTCCAGTCTGGGTTGTCCAAAGGGACATCAGGAATGGAAATCCCGTGCCATTATTTATATGTCCTAACACTGGGATGCAGAAATCAATTGCAGCGATCCCAGCTCTCGGCTGGATATCCCAGCCCAACACCTTGGCCCTTTAGTTCAGCATCACTCACCTCTCATTGGACAAACGTTTGCATGATGTAATGCAGAACATTTGCAACAGTGGGGACCACTGGATTCTAAGGTTCAGACTCAATGTTGCAAAGGGAGGATTAGGACTTGTTTTAATAAGAGAAGAGTGCTGTAGAGACATAGAACCATGCACCATGGAAACAAATCCTTCAGCCTACTGAGCCCATTCCAATTACCCAGTACCATTTGCGCTAATCCCAGTTTATATTCCTAGTTGGTTTGGAGCTGTGACTAAGGACAGCTCCAATGCCATATACAAGTTCGCCGATGACACCACTGCTGTTGGACAAATCATAGGTGGTGATAAGTCAGCTTTCCGGAGTGAGGTGGGACACCTGGGTGCTGCAACAACAACCTCACGCTCAACGTCAGCAAAACTAAAGGGCTGATTGCTGACTTCAGGAAGGGGAAGGAGGGTGAACTTGCACCAGTCTGTGTTGACGGATCAGAGGTGGATAGAGCTTTAAATTCTTGGGGGTTATCAATATCAGGTGACCTGTCCTGGGCCTAGCACATAGATGTAATCACGAGGAAGGTGCGCCAGCATCTTTACTTTCTTAGAAGGTTAAGGAGGTTTGGCTTGTCACAGAAAACTAACTTCTCCAAATGTACTGTTAAAAGTATACTGACAGGTTGCATCATGGTCTGGTACAACAATACAAATGTGCAGGAACATAAGAAGCTACAGAGAGTAATGGATTCAGCCTAATACATCACGGGCACACCTCTCCCCACCACTGGTAGTATCTACAGGAGGCTCTGCCTCAAGAAGACAAAATCAATCATCAAAGATCCCCACCATCCAGGCCGTGCCATCTTCTCGCAGCTACCATCGGGCAGGAGGTGCAGAAGCCTGAAGTCCCACACCACCAGGTTCAAGAACAGTTACTTCCCTTCAACCATTCAGTTCTTGAACCAACTTGCACAACCCTATTCACTACCTCAGTTTGGCAATGTTATTAACCACTTTGCACTACAATGGACCTTTTTATTGTTCTAATTGTGTTCTTTCTTGTACAAAATTGGGTATAATTTATGTTTAATTTATATTTTTCTTGTAAATGTTGTGTCTCTAATGCTATGTGTCTGTGATGCTGCTGCAAGTAAGTTTTTCATTGCACCTGTGCATACATGTACTTGTGCATATGACAATAAACTCGACTTTCAACTTTGACGTTAACTCCCAGCTCTAGATCCTACAAACTATCTACACACTTGGGACAATTTACAGTAGCCAATTAACTTCCCAAAATTAACATCTTTGGGATATGGAAGGACACCAGAGCACCCGGAGGACGTGCAAACTCCACGCAGACAGGACCTGAGGTCAGGATCCAACCCAGGACACTGGAGCTATGAGCCGACAGCCCTACCAGCTGTGCCACTGTTGCTGCCCTTTGCCAGATGCTCTTGTTTCAACAGTGAAACCATGAAGGTGATAAGTGTTTAATTATCAACCATTACCTGGGCAATGAAGCAGGATAGCTTAGTTATTAAGGTACAGGACTAGAAGCCAAGGTCCAGGATCTTTGGTGTAGAGAAAAGAGTTTGAATCCCACTCTGCATGAAGCTGGGGAATTTAGTTCAAGATAATAAAATAAATTTGGAATTTTTGGAAAAATCTGATCTCAGTAATAGATCCATGAAACTACTAGATTGTTGTCAAAACTTATCTAATTCACTAATGTCCTTCAAAGAAGGAAATCTACTGCTTTTACCCAGTTTAGCTTGCACGTGAGACAAATGAGACTATAGATGCTGGAATTTGGAGCAACACACAAGACACTGGAGGAACTCAGTGGGTCAGGCAACATCTGCAGAGAGAAACGGACAGTTGACATCTTGGGTCGAGACCCATCTTCTGGACAGTAAGACAGAGGGGAGATAACCAGTATAAAAAGGTGGAGGGTAGGGGTGGGGCTAGAGCTGGCAGGTGATAGGTGGATCCAGGTGAGGAGGGGTGATAGGCAGATGGAGGAGGGAGAGTGGGAATAGTGACAGAGGCCGGGAGGTGAGAGCTGGAGGCGACATAGGGCTGCAGATGTTGGAATCTGATAGGAGAAGAAGGTGAAGCTTGGAATCAGGTGAGGGAGGTGGGGAGGGCAGAGGGGGACTGTGGGGGGAGGGGCCCAGTGGGAGGGGTGTGCGGGTGATGGGCAGACGGAGCAGGGTAAAGAAAAAGGGTGATGGAGGCTGGACTGAGTGTACAGAGTCATACAGCAGCAGGGAAACAGGCCCTTCGGCCCAACTGGTCCATGCTAACCAAGATTCCCACCGAAGCTAGTCCTATATCCCTCTAACCCTTTCCTATCCGCATACCTGGCCAAGTACCTTTTAACTGTTCTTAATGTACCTGCCTCATCCACTTCCTCTGGCAGCTCGCTCCATATACCCACTGTGAAGAAGGTTCTTATTAAATCTCCCCCCCTCTCATCTACAGTACACGCGTGTGCCATTTAAGACACCAACCTGCATCACAGCACATGCTTCCTGCACGGGTGTCCTGCCCCGGGAGAGCGCGTGCAGAAAGATGGGGACACAAGAGACTATAGAAAGAAGTGTAGAAAGAACTGGGTAGATCAGGAGGAGAGAGGAAAGGGAGAGAGGGGGAGCAGTTTACCAGAATTAGGAGAATTCAACATTCTCCATGTAACTCCAGACTATCTATACAGGAATAACTGAAAGCCAATAGGTTTTATAAAGTTTGGGCATGATATTTGAATATTTCACCAAAGTAATCCAAATTTACCAGACATAAAATCACTCTCATCCTATCTCTGTGCTGGAATTAATGGGATAATTTTATTCTACTTGAGCTGCAGTGCATCGACAATCAAATCAGATCCGATGCCTCGGTCATTCCATGTTTGGTCTATCATTCAAAATTTAATCAGTCGTTCTCTCCAGTTGATTACTGAAAAATAATAGTCCATGTCCATCAAGTCTTTTAATAAATAAATTCCATGAAGTGATTTCATGTCCACATTCAGTGTTGTGTTTCTGATAATGGTTAATAAACTACCAACTTCTTGGTGTTTAATAATTGCTGCACCCTTCTAATTATTTATAAATACTCATTGCGCTATATATTGAAAGTAAAGCTAACCACTCTGGTTTGCAGTGTGAACTTGGATGTGTTTTCTTGAAATAGTTGAACTCTATCTGATTGGATCTGTACCCACTGGAGTTTAGAAGGATGAGAGGTGATCTGACAAGGTAGATACAAGGATGAGAGCTGGGTCACCTCAAATCTGGAGTCACAGTCTCAAAATCACAGGCCAGCCATTCAGGACTTAAATGAGAAGAAATTTCTTCATCAATAGTGAAGGTTGGAATTCTCTATCTAAGAGCACCATGGAGAGTCAGATATTGACAGAGGTCAATGGGTTTTTGGATACTAAAGATAAGATATCTTTATTCATCACATGTACATCGAAACACACAGTGAAATACATCTTTTGCATAGAATGTTCTGGGGGCAGCCCGCAAGTGTCGCCACACTTCCGGTGCCAACATAGTATGCCCACAACTTCCTAACCCATATGCCTTTGAAATGTGGGAGGAAACCGGAGCACCCAGAGGAAACCCATGCAGACACGGGGAGAACGTACAAACTCCTTGTAGACAGTGGCCGGAATTGAACCTGGGTCACTGGCGCTCTAATAACGTTATGCTAACCGCTACACTATCGTACCTGCCCTCATCAGGGGATATGGGGGTTAATACTGACTTGAAAGATCAGCCATTAATTAGTAATTGGTAATTGGTTTATTATTGTCACATGTACCAAGATACAGTGAAAAGCCTGCAATCCAGACCAATAATTCCACACATAAGTACATCGAGGTGGTACGAAAGGAAATAAAAAACAGAATGCAGAATATAGCGTTATATTTACAGAGGAAGTGCGGTGCAGGTAGTCAAAAGTGCAAGGGCCGTGACAAGGTAGATTGAGAGATCAAGAATTCATCTTTATTGTATAAATATTGTATTATTTATTGTACAAGATTCTTATAACAATGAGATAGAAGCTGTCCTTGAGTCTGGCGGTACGTGTTCTCAAGCTTAGACCACAAGAAACTCAGAGAGTTGTGAACACAGCCCAGTCCACCATGAAAACCAGTCTCCCCTCCACTGACTCTGTCTATACTTCCCACTACCTCAGTAAAGCAGCCAACATAATCAAGGACCCCTCCCTCCCTGATCATTCTCTCTTTCCTCCCCTCCCATCGGGCAGACGTATCTTATGGAATGATGTGATAATCATTGTCATACAGCTTGGAAACAAACCCTTCAGCTCACTGAGTCCACACTAACCATCAATCACCCATTTATACTAATCCTACATTAATCCTATTTCATTTTTCCTGTATTCCCATCAACTACCTCCAGATTCTACCATGTATTACACACTAGGGGCAATTAAAAATCCCAATTAACCTATCAACCCATATATTTTTGGGATCCATAGAACATAGAACAGTACAGCACAGAACAGGCCCTTTGGCCCACAATGTTGTGCCAACATAGCTAATCCCTCCTACCCACAGAATGCCCATATCCCTCTATTTTCCTCTCATTCATGTGCTAATGCGGGAGGAGACCAGAGTCCCCAGGGGAAGCCCATGCAGAAACAGGGAGGACACACAAACTTCACACAGACTGTACCCAAGTTCAAGATTAATCCCTTGTCAGGGAGCAAAAATGATTTGTGTAGATGGTTCCAGAGAGGTGGAATTTCAGCTGTAAATTTAAGTTGGAGAGGGTAAAACAGTTCATCTTGGAACATTGAAAGTTGAGAGGACAGGATCATGCAGCATCTGCGGAGAGAGGACCACAGCTAACGTTTGCCCCTCTCCACAGACACTGCCTGATCTGCTGAACATTTCAAGCATTTTTGTTTTTTTTATTGTAAATATTCCAGCAGCTGCAGTTTTTTTGGCTTCAAGCACTTTTCTGCAGGTAGTTCACTGAGAAGTACGGCAGATAATTTACACAAAGTAAACTTACACAAAGTGCAATCAGAAAATGAGAAGATTATCTGTTTTACTGAAGTGGGTTGAGGGATATATATTGGTCAGGGAACTGGGGAGAACTGTATTGTTTATCAAAACATTGCCATATGATATTGTTAGTCCAATTGAGTAGGCTATCTGGGACATGGTGTACTAGTTCATCACTGAACTTGGGTATGATAAATAGAGGGAAGATGTTCATGGATATTTCAAACACCATGAGACACAGGCTGAAGGTGGTGCTTAAAAGATACAAGGAACCAATTTTCTTTATAGTGGTTAGCGTTATGCTTTTACAGCGCCAGTGACCTGGGTTCAATTCCCGCCACTGTCTGTAAGGGGTTCTCCCTGGGTCTGTGTGGGTTTCCTCCGGGTGCTCCAGTTTCCTCCCACATTCCAAAGACATATGGGTTAGGAAGTTGTGGGCATGCTATGTTGGTGCTGGAAGCGTGGCAACACTTGTGGGCTGTCCCCATAACACTCTACGCAAAAGATGCATTTCACTCTGTGTTTCGATGTACATGTGACTAATAAAGAAATCTTATCTTATTAGATAGAAAGGAGCAATGCTCTGCTGCTCATTCCTGCAGGGATGACCCGAATGATTTTCACAAAGGACTTCGATTGATACCTCAGGGAAAATAATTTACAGGTCTAGGGGAAATAATAAGACAGTGGGACTGAAAGTATCACTGTACGAGGAGCTGGCATATACTTAGTGGGCTGAATGGTCTCCTCTGTCCTCCAATTTGATAATGTTATTTGTGAGTACCTCTAGTCAATCCCTTCTTCACCATCATCACATGGATAAGAAAGGTTTAAATGGATAGGAAAGGAATAGATGCAGGCAAAGAGAACTAGCTCAGATAGCCAGCAAGTTTGGCATGGACAAGTTGGGCCAAAGGGCCTGTTTCCGTGCTCTGTAACTGTATCTGGTAACAACTGATGAGGGTGTCAAACTAAAGGAGATGTGCGAGGCAAGTTTTTTTTTACACAGTGAGTGGTAGATGCTTGGATCTGGCTACCAGGGGTAGTGGTGGAAGCAGATACAACAGTGGTGTTTAAAAGGCTGTCAGATAAGCAGAGAATGAAGGAATATGAATCACGTACAGGCAGAAGAGATTTAAGTCTTAGATAATTTGGCATCATGTTCGGCACAGACATCATGGGCCAAAGGGCCTGTTCCTGCGCTGTACTGTTCTATGTTCTATAACTACAGCACTGTTTGACAGGAAACCTGACACATGCAATCTTCACAAGCAACACTGCCATCAGACAGTTAAAATGTTAATAATGCTACTGGAATTATTTTATATCAATTCATCTTTCTCATGGTTGTTAGAACCTCATGAAAATTTCAGAGTAATGGAAAATATTCAGAATCAACTGTGCTTCGCCATTAGAGTCATTCCAAATGTCTTAAATATAGAAAATTGGTAAGGAGAGGATTTGACATCCAATATCATATTGTGAAAACTGCTAACAGCAGTGAGAACTGAAAACCTGGTGATCAAAATAAACTATGGACTGCGCTTTTAGCTCTTGAGTTCTGTACAAGTGTCCTGGATCTCATCTCAAAAAAAAACTAATAAGAATTTGGACAGTATTTTTTATTGAGAAGGAAGCTGTAATTAACCCGGCTGGCAGACAGTATTTATTCAGCTATCGTCAGGTATTCAGAGCTGAAGAAGCATTACTCTGACTAATCTTCCTTCTGTACTGGGCAGCACCCGCTTCAGCATCCCACAAGGAGAAGTGCAGAAGCTGTCAAAATGTGATAGCTTAGTGTTAGCTTTCCAATTTGACTTTCAAGTGTTTCAAGCTAATAGCAGCTGCCACTGCGGTTTTTAACTAGTATTTGAGCTGCAGAATTTTTTTTTAAAAATGCACTACACTACACTTCATCGTTCAGGCAAAGCTTCAGAACCACTGGGGTTGGTCTAAGTGGATAAGATCAGCTCGTGCTGAGGCAGGGAGATAGCTGGCCAGCTCTTGGCATTGCTGGCTCTTTCTTAGAAGCAGGAGACAGATGTCCAATTCTTGGCAGCAGCATTGTTTTCTGGGCTGTATGCAATATCCTGGAGAGGAACCAAAGTACAGGATCAGAGAGGGGAAGAAGATGCACAGGTTGGTGAGCAAAGGCACATTGCCACCTGGGATTATAATATGGTTTCAATAGTTGAGACCTGGCTCAATTTGTGATTCTATGAATAAACATCGATAGAATGTACCCACTACTAACTTCACAACTGCCTCTGCTCGTCTGTTGCAATAATTTCTTCAGCTGCAACCAGCTGAAGGAGGCCATGCAGTCCATTGCAGACCGATCGTACAGGTCAATTCATTACACAGCACAGTTACATTGAGTTAGTACAGAGTGCATTGGGATAGTACAGGTAAAAACAATAACGCTACAGAGTAAAGTGTCACAGCTACAGAGAAAGTGCAGTGTGATAAGGTGCAAAGTCACAACAAGGTAGATCGTGAGGTCAGAGTCCATCTCATCTGAGACCCTTTGCAGGACTGGGAAAGGGTCATCATTTGTTGTCGAGGCTGTCCTTTCCCAATTCTGACAAAGGGTCTTGGACCTGAAATGTTAACTGTTTCGACTTCCACAGATGCTGCCTGACCTGCTAAGTTTTTCTTGCATTTTCTGTTTTTATTACTAAGGTTCTGTTAGATTAAATATATGAGGGAGGAATGGAAAATTATATTCCATCCCACTGCAATCACAGACCCCTCCCTCAATTGGATCCTCTGGTGACCCCAGACGCCCACTTAATGTGATGGGCAACTTCCCCTCCTTGTCCAGCGACCCAGTGTTCAGTGAATCTACCCCCTGCCTAAACACCAACCTCCCAGCTCCCACAATCACCAATGCCAATCACTACCCTCCAACACTTCTACAACCTTCACCCCACATTTGTTCTCATGACCCATCAAACTCTGCTACATCCGACACCACACACCCTTGTTCCTGGGTTGGAAGTTTCCTGACCAGAGTTCCTTCCTCACCTGCTTCAGAAGTAAATTCTTCCCCAATAAGTATCAGGCACTTTTGTCAAAGCACTTGCCTGATGCATTAAGTCAATTTGAACATGTCCTTTCATCATAGGAAAAGCAGTATTCTCATACATTGCCCCAACCCTTTCTAGCAGTGCCAGAGATCACAGTGTTCATGGAAATGTTTTCAAATAAATTTGGAAATGTTCCAACATGTTAGGATTTTTTGTTATGATCCCTGAAGCGGTTTTCTTTGTACTTTTCCAGTGAGTATTGGAGCACAGAGACAGAAGTTCCTTCATTGTTGAATAATTTAAGAAAGCTAACAGAAGTTTGTGTTATACTTTCCATCTTAAAATAACAATTACAACATAAGGAGAGCTGCTATTGGAACACAGCATGGCTAGAAATGTACGATCTCCAAAGCATATCTGTTTAAATGGAGCGCATGCGTTATCCTTCTACCTTGGGTTACGTCCAGCATTGTTTCCTCGGAAGCAAGTGTTGTGATACAGTATTTGCACTTGCTAATGTTAAAGCTTTTATTTTATACAAATAGGTTGTGAACTGCTGAAAGAAACATTTGACGAAGGGTTTTCAAAGTATGAATGCATTCCCTCTGATGTAGAAAAGTAGGCCTATCCTACAAATTAGGACAATGCTTTTCAGGAGGGATTTCAGGAAGCAAACCTTCACACAACGAGAAGCGGATATCTGAAACTATCTCCACCAAAGCATTGCTGAGGCTGGGGATCAATTATAAGTTACGGAAGTGGCATTGATGGATTCTCACCAGGTAGCATGTATTCAAGGACAGTGGAACCATTGCAGGGGTACATGACCACTTCCAATTTCTCCATCCAGATCAAGCACCACCTTGACTGCAAAAACCAACTCATCCTCGGGTCCTTGACATCCTCAGCAAACATGCAGGTGCGTGGGGAGGGCCAGGGAGGGTGGTGGCTGCAGGGACAGGAGAAAGAGGCCCAACACAATCTGGTCAAGGACAACTTCAGGTGGCTAGTAAATGTCCCCTGATCCCATCACTGACTCTCTTGACCTTGTTGATTCCTGTTCCTCAATGGCTAGGTGTTCACAGCATGAGACTTCTAAGATTCCCAAGTTTCTCAAACCAATCCTTAATAATCTCAAGCACCAATGCAACAAATGCATCGCATAATCAGTATAATGCATTCATTCATGGAGTGTAGCAATGGCCGGCATTGTATCTAATTGCATTCCTAACTTCCCCCGGGCAGAAGAGTCAACTATTTGGATGAGTCAGAGAGTCATAGAGTAATACCGCATGGAAACTGGTCCTTCAGCCCAACTTATCCATGCTGACCAAGCCAGTCCCATTTGCCTGCATTTGGCCCATACCTGTCTGCATGGGTTTCCTCTGGGTGGTCCAGTTTCCTCCCACGTTCCAAAGACGTACAGGTTAGGAAGTTGTGGGCATGCTATATTGGCGCCGGAAGTGTGGCGAATCTTGTGGGCTGTCCCCAGAACACTCTACGCAGAAGATGCATTTCACTGTGTGTTTCGATGTACATGTGACTAATAAAGATATCTTGTCTCTCTTATCTTAAATGTTGTTATTGTACCTGCCTCAACCACTTTCTCTGGCAGCTTGTTCATATATACACCACCCTCTTTCCAGCTTAACGACATCTTTCCTATAACAGGGTGATCAAAACTGTACATAATACTCCATGGTCATATATGGACCAAACTGGGGAAAGACAGTAGATTTCCTACCTTGAAGAGTATTAGTGAAACGGATGGATTTTTGTGACCCTTTGGTGGTTTCATACTTACGGTTATCAGATTTTTTTTGTCATTCCAGTTTTTTTTATTACTTGCATTTAATTTCCCCAGTTGCCATAGTAAGATTAACTGGGTCAATAATCATAAAGTCATCGAGTCATACAGCATGGGAACAGGACTTTCAGCCCAGCAAGTCTATGTCAAATGTTTCAGACGGCTGGTGGATGGGCCAATAACAAGCCATTATATTACTACATCAATCATTTTTCTCCCATCCACAAAGCACCTTCAATACATTTGATCCCACAGCACTTTCTCACTTTGTGGGCTTTGCGCTTCATTTGTCTACCTGCACTGCACCTTCTCTGTAACTGCAACGCTATATTCTATCATTTGTTTTCTTTTTACTACCTCGATGTAATCATGTATGGAATGATGTGTCTGGATGGCACACAAAACAAAAGCCTTTCACTGTTTCTCGGTACCTGTGACAATAATAAACCAATACCAATGAATGTCTTGCACCACAAACACAATAATATTAAAGTCAAAACAGAGCCCCGTTAGTGAAAAAAGGAAGCAAAGTGTTGAAACACCAGAGAGCACAGGTACAGGACCCTTTTAGAATTTGTGTAAGTTTTGAATGGACTGAGTATCTAACTGGAGGTTTGATAACAGCAGTGTGCAGACAAGAGGACATCAGTGAACAATCAGAGCAATAAAGTTACCCTTTAACCACTTTAATGTAAGGATTGAGAGAGAACTAGAATAAGGGCACTTTAGTTGCAACACACACATGAAATGCTGGAGGAACTCAGCAGGTCAGGCAGCCTCTATGGAGGGAAATAAACAGTCAACATTTCAGATCGAGACCCTTCATCAGGACAGGAAAGGAAGAGGGCAGAAGCCAGAATAAGAAGGTCAGGGGAGGGGGAGGGGCACATGCAGGCAGGTGAGAGGTGAGTTCAGGTGATGAGTCCAGGTGAGAGGGGGGAAGGTAGGAGGGTTGGGGAGGGGGGGAGAGGTAAGAAGCTGAGAGGTGATTGGTAGAAGAGGCAAAGGGCTGATGAAGAAGGAATCCAGTAGGAGAGGGCAGTGGACCATGGAATAAAGGAAAGGAGGTGGGGAATGGGTGGGCAGGGTGGGGAAAGGGGATAGAGAAGTGAGGAGGGGGCCATAGGAATGAGTGAAGACAAAAGAGGAGAAAAAGGGATGGGGAAGAAGAGGGGAGGGGTTACTGGAAGTTAGAGAAATCGATGTTGAAGTTGGTTAGGTTCTTGGACCTGGTATCTAAAGACCTGGACGGCTGATCTGATGACATCAAATCCACCGGAGCAGCTGAAGAACTTCACCTCAAGTAATTAGATAAACTTGGAATAAAACCCACCATCAGTAACAGTAACCATGGATTGTTACTAAAGCTCACTGGATTCACTGCAGTCCTTCAGGAAAGTAATCTGTAACCTTCAGCTAGTCTGGCCTTTGGGTGATTGCAAAACAGTCAATGGGGTTGACTTTCAACTGCCTTTTGATAGAACTCCACAAGCAACTCAGTTCAGGACCAATAGGGTTGTACAATAAATGCTGAGCCTTGCCAATGCCCCAGTGCCATCCAAGGCTCCTTATAATTATAAAAAAAATATAGACTGGAATCAGGTGCAGAAAAAGAAACAAAAGGAGGGAAAGAATATATATAATGACAGAGAGAGACAGAGAGAAAGAGTGAAAGACAGTGACAGAGAAAGAGAGACAGAGAGATGGAGTGAGACAGAGAGAGACAGACAGAGAAAGAGAGATGGAGTGAGACAGAGAGAGACACAGAGAAAGAGAGAGACAAAGAGAGATAGAGAGATGGAGTGAGACAGAGAGAGAGACAGACAGAGGGAGACAGAGAGAGAAACGAAGAGAGACAGAGAGAGAGAGTCAGGCAGACAGACAGAAAAGGAAAAGCAGTGGAATTCAAGTAATGGCCATTTTCTGAAATCCCCAACATCTCACGTCCTGGAAAAATGAGAATCCACAGCTCAAAGTTTTCACTTTCACCAGAAACATTGATCGGCAACTAACAATTGAAAATACTTCCTAGTGGCTTATCCTGTCTTCAAAAGGATACTGTCATGATTGAATGTCAGACATAACATCCTTCATAGTGTTCGATGGGCACTGTGCAACTCTAGTTAGTTCATAGAAGTAATGGGGGGGAGGGGGAGGGGGTAAGAGAGTTAAGGAAACAATGCCAAATCAAGCTGGTTGCATCCTGCAGATCAGTCTCTCCACGCACCCCAATTGCCTGGTCCAGATGGCGAGGGCCAATGAGCTGGCACTCCACACCTGGGAGGTGTCCAGCAAGTATAGTGGGACCTCAGTGGTAACTAGGACTATGGTGCTGTACTGCCAAGCCTGTGCCCTGAATGCCCTGACAACCTTTGACAAGGGGTAAGATTGTGGAGTGAGCTTTGTCCTTTGCCAAAGCAAGAAGGGTCCGTACCAGTTTTTATTATTAAATATCTCTGCTTTTCAGAGACATTTAAAAACTGTTAAACTATCATTAAGTTTAAAAACTGTGAATAATAAAACAATGAAACACTTTAAAACACAAATCAATGGTACAAAATCATTGAATTAATTAAAAATAAACGATTCATCTTTTTCCAGATTGGGAATTCCCGTTCGAAGGAATGTGGTCTCTAATCGTTTGCCAGCTCTGGCTGATAGGAAGACAAAGGTGGCATCTGTCACACAGTAAGCCCGAGACTTATAGTGGGTCTGCATGAATCCAGGTTGCCCTTACCTGGGCTCTGCTTCACTTTGGAGCAGCCAAACACTCAATTCAGCTGCAGGGCTTTTGCGCAGAATGTAGGTTTATCAAGCAGCAATGACCAGATTTGCAGATTTATTAATCCTGTGAATTTACTGTGCCTTGCATTTTAAGAACATACACCATCCCCAACACTATTTTGTTTTCAAGGTCTGCCCAATATTTTCACTGTCTTTTTTTCCTGAGAAAAATAAAGCATCTGGTGCATATTTTTTGTTAAAATTAATACAATCGGCTAAAGATATATTTTAAAGAACTATTTTGTTACCATTGAAGAGCAGAGTGGGTTTGTGTCTGCATCTTTCCTGCACTACTGTAAAGTAAAGGAAGCTGGATGCAGATGTTAAAAGTCATGAAGCCTTGGGCAAAATTTATTTTTAATACTCTTGACAGCTTTCAGGGTTTGGGTGATCAATTGGCACGCACTCGGTGATGTGGTACTAAAGATGGTGCAGGATATTCAAAAGCAAATCACTTGCTTGTGAAAGAAAGGAAGTGTATGGTTCTGAGAACTAAGCTCTTGAGTTATTTGCACTGCTTTCATTACCTCACATGGTATGGAGTTTACTATCTTTTCATAGACTGTTCAGCCCATCATTGCAGTAGTAGAACTGCTGTTGTCCATCACTAGATCTATTTTTTTTCAAAAATAATGTCATTATTCAGGATGGGATTGGAAGTGGAATTGGTTTAGTATTGTCACATGGTACAGTGAAAAGCTTGTCTTGTGTACTCTTCACACAGATCAATTCATTACACAGTGCATTGAGGCAGTACAAGGTAAAACAATAACAGAATGCAGAATGAAGTGTAAGAGCTACAGAGAAGGTGCAATGCAGGCAGGCAATAAGGTGCAAGGTTATAACAAGGTAGATTGTGAGGTCAAGAGTCTATATACTCCAGATAAAAAAGACAACGATATAAAAGCAGCTGAAAGCCATTTCGTCTTTTACACCATGACTCACTTGTGACCCATCTCTTACACATGTCCCTTATATTGTATAACAAAAAAGTTCACTGTCTCAGATTTAAAATTCACAAATGATCCAGCATCAATTCCCATTTATGGAGGAGCGTTGCAAACTTCTGTGGTCTCTTACTACAGAAGTACTTCCTAACATTGCTCTTGAATGTTCTGGCTTCAATACTCTGACAATATCTGAACCCGGAGCCTACAAGCAGTGAAATTAGCTAGATAGGGAGAAACTATCAGTTCCATTTCAAAACATTAAGTAAAAATGTAAGGGTTAAATACCTTGATACCATTAACAATGTCACCATGGGCTCCTTGATACAGTCAGTAAAATATTGCATTTGATGTCAATGGCTGTCTCTCCAACCTCACCCTTGGATTTCAACTCATTGATCCACATTTGGCCTAGGGCTATGGAGAGATCTGGAGCTAATAATTCCTAGCAGAACCTAAACCGGGATTGATAAGCAGGCCATAGGCCATTACTTTAGAGAGTAGACTGATTGGGTGATAATTAGTCAGACTGGGTATGATCTGCTTTTTGTGAACAGGACATACCTGGGCAATTTGTCAAGTAGATGCCAGTTCTGTAACTACTTTCGGCTATCAAACGTTGACCCTTCTGTCTATTGCCTGTGCTCACACATTAGGTGGACATCGAAGATATGGAATCCATTTCAAAAGCAAAGTTAACCAGAACATCTTTGAAGCAGTGTATGTGTAGTCGATGACACTCTCCACTGGGGGAAACCAATAATCCTTGCAAGGGCATATATTTTCTCCACCTGCTGATGTCTGCTAAGAGAGAATGAAATGTGATTCACTCTCTTTGAAAAGAAACCCTCAGTGACCTTCTTTATGAAGCAGTGGATTCTAAATTGTGAAATGTTGCAAATATCACCAATTCTAGACTGTAAGGAACCAACAGATAAAAGTTCATGGTGATGCAGTCTTTGTCCTGCTCTGAGGTTGCAGCTGGGACCACAGCAAGTGACAGATTTTAGTGAAGGCATCTTTACTGAAGCCCAAACATCTTACATACAGTCTCACACTTAGGTTCAGTTGGGAAAACTGCACCATGCAATGCACGTGGTCCTGTTTACACCAATGGTGCTGAGGTCAAGAGTGTTGAAAGCTTCAAGTTCCTGGGAGTCAACACCACCACAAATGCTTCGATGAGCTTTAAAGTGTTAGCACTGACAACAAACTTGGTGGTCTACTGGCTAATATTATGATCTGTTTATTCTGCATAATGGAAGCTTGTTCTGCAAACTTTACCTTCCTAATCAAAATGTCCGTCAGTACAATACGTCCACTGTTATATAAGGCAGCAACTGATGTCTGCATAGTATCTATTGAATCCCAAATTCCTCACCAGCACCCTGTAGTCTTTTCCTATTTCGGATGGTCCTTGTACACAAAACAAGCTTAGGAATACCAGAACCAGAATCAGGTTTATTATCACTGACATATGTCGTGAAATATGTTGGTTTGCGGTACCAGTACAGTGCAAGACATAAAGACAGAAAAATTACAAAAATAAATAAATAGTGAAAAAGGAGTATAACAAGGTGGTGTTCATGGGTTCATTGACCATTCAGAAATCTGATGGTGGAGGGGAAGAAGCTGTTCCTGAATCATTGAGTGCGGGTCTTCAGGCTCCTGTACCTCCTCCCCACTGGTTGTAACATGAAGAGGACATGTCCCAGATGGTGAGGGTCCTTAATGATTCTGCAAACTGAACAGCTATTAGTTCATGGAATAGTTCCTTCAAACTTTATCCTTTGAAGACAGAACTTTGGTTTCCTAGTGATTCCTATTGCAGATACTTGTGTGAGGGCCATTAAATGGCTAAGCAGTATCGCCAGAAATAGACTCAGCATGCCATCAACACCTGGGCTTCATTAATATGCATGACAACCTGTTCCCAAGATAAACAATGGGATTCTTGTAAACCATTTCATAAAGTGATGTCTTGCTGAGGCATTTACACCGAGAACCTTAAATTAAATTCTAGATTGTAAAGTAAATACAAAAACTTTTTAAAGCACAGGCTGTGTGAAGTGCAATCAATAACTGTGAGCCAATAAGAAACGAACTCAGCACACTTTTTGAATGTAAGGTCAAGAATTTTTTAAAATATGGTCTGTTACAAAATTATTAATTAAGTGAGACCATTCCTTTTAAAATCTCAGCGAAGGATTGACAACATCCTTTGTTAGTGGTCTATAAGCACTTTTGTCACAGCACAGAAATAAGCTCTTTATCCTACCAAGCCCATATCAACCATCAAACATCCCATATTTTCAGGGACAGATCAATGAAGAACTAGATTTGACAATGGTTAAATCTCCAATGAAATATTTAAATATATTGGTAACGTCAGTTATTGGAATGAGCTAATACTTCATTTTCTCCTCAGGATTTGTTATTAATCATTAAGTAAGCACATCAGCAGCTATGGAGTTACCATACATATCATTTATAATCTAACTGAAGGACAGAACAGATTCAAGGGCTGAATGACCTTCCCCTGTCCCAGGATGGACAGGTAATTCATTCTTTGAACTGTTCGGATGTAAGGGCTAACTTTTTACAATCAAAGACAGCTTTTGTTAAATTGTCATGCATAAAGACAGCATATTGAATGTTAAGATTCAGCCAGAGAGGATACAATTAAGTGGAATATTTGTAACCCAATGTAATTACATTTTCTATTTTATCTCAAAGTTCAGATATTGTACAGTTAGATGACCTAGATTGGTGGAAATGCGGCTCCACAATACTATGCTGTTATAATTGTAATGTACAGTACAGAAAATTAACTGCACTATTGCACATTTTGTGAGACATAAATGGGCAGTAATATTTTATTAAAATGAGGAAAACTTTTAAATAGAAGGATAAAATTGCAAATTCACAAGCATGTAATGTGTCAGATGTGCAGTCCACATGTAAAACCAGCCTTGATTGGAGAGCTTGTGACGCTTGTGAAGGGTCAGCAACAAGGTGAGTTCTGGCAGTGTCAATCCATCCCCCAGTCAACTTTAGCCCATAGCACAAAACTAGCAGTAATTCATCACTAACAGGCAGTAACAACATCTAGCAGATGCACATGGAAAAGATTTTGGATTAGTATAATATTCTGTGACTGGAAGCATATTGCAGCAGGGGTACATCACTCTGGCTAGCTGTTGGGTGCATGAATCATCCTCAGTCACAAGTGCCGCACTAATCAATAACCTATTAACAATGTACCAAAATTCACAGCATCAGGGAATTGTGTCCTTGCTGGGTCACATTTATAAGAAATCTTGGAATCTCCAAGTTGAACTGTGTGGAGATGGTTTATGGTATAATAAGCAAGGGCTTCTAACTCTTGTGAACCACTTCAAATGTAGCAGCTGTGCTAACTTTTTAAAGTTAGTGGGACTATTTCCGGAACTACGAAAGTAAAGGCAGAGTATTATGCGCAGAATATTGATTTATTCTTTAATCATACTGAAAGTTACAGTATGTGCAATATTTCATCTGTGTACACTTGGTCAGAATCTGAGAAAAGCAATTTCAACATACAATTTTTAATATGGAACAATACAGAATATATTATATATTTCATGTTATAATATTTCATTATATTTCAGTTTCTCCAAATCAGCTCTTCCAAAGCTCATATGGTAGACTAAGTCAGTGCTGGACTGTTTCCCAGGACTAGATCTTAATATTGCTTAATATTCCTTTTTTCATATAAATCTCCTTGTAATAGGAGTTATGAATTTTGCTTCCCCATTGCATTATGCCAACATATTTTTTATTCCAACCAAACCTGTTAATCAATGGTCAGCATTTGAATTTTAAATGGGATGTGTTAGGGGATGAGAAGTGGTGCAGATATAGAACAGGAAAACAATAAGTTGTTCTCCACTTCTGAATATTATGATGGATCCATAACTTAACTCCACATCCCCTGGCTCCATAATGCTGCTCTCCAACAAACCTCCTGTCTTTTGTGCATCTGTGAAAAGAGTCAGTCATAGAGCCATAAAGCATGGAAACAGGCCCTTCAGCTCAATCTGTCCATGCTGACCAAGATTCCCATCTAAGCCAGTCCCATTTGCCTGCATTTGGCCCATATCCCTCTAAACTTTTCCTATCCATGTACCTGTCCAAGTGCCTGTTAAATGTTGTTAATGTACCTGCCTCAACCACTTCCTCTGGCAGCTCGTTCTATATACTGACCACCGTCTCGGTGAAAAAGTTGCCCCTCAGGTTCCTCATAAATCTCTCCCCTCTCACCCTAAACTTCTGCCCTCTAGTTCATGATTACCCAAGCCTGGGAAAAAAACTGTGTGCATTCACCCTATCTATACCCCTCGTGATTTTATACACCTCTACAAAATCACCCCTTATTCTCCTACACTCCAATGAATAAAGTCCCAGTCTGCTCAACCTCTCTCCATAACTCAGTTCGTCGAGTTCCAGCAACATCCTCGTTCATCTCCCCTGCACCTCTCTACAGCTTAATGGCGTTTTTTCTATAGCAGGGTGACCAATTTGAACCAATATTCCAAATGCGATCTCACCAACACCTTGAACAACAGCAACATAACATCCCAACGCCAACGCTCAATGCCCTGACTGATGAAGGCCAGCGTGCCAAAAGCCTTCTTCACCACCCTGTCTACCTGTGATGACAATTTGGCTCAAGGTAAAATATTTAGCAGAAATTGCAAATCTATTCTGTGGAGCTAGATTAAACTCTGCATTTTACTTCCTTAAATTTCCCCTGCGGATACTTTCTGTCTAACATTTAGCAAAAAGAAATCTCCCTCTTTCTCTAATTTGCTCTATGGAGACTTGAGATTGAACATGGATTATACTGTCTTAGCTGAGGTCGATTGGGTGCAGGGTATGTTCTCTGCTGGACAACAGATCAGCCTAAAACCTGATGACTTAAACTGGAGCAGTAATCAGTCAGACAGAGCCCACTGCAACACCAGGGCAGAAACACACTGGTAAGTTCCTGGAGTGGGAAGTTTGAACTGAGATACGAGGGTAAGGTGTAATAAGGCAGAGGTGTTGGCCAGGGTTGCTACAGACCCAATTCCCATAAGTTTGGAGGATCTGTTGTTTCTCCCACAGAAAGGTGCCTACGCTTTAAACGTACAGCTAATTCCTCATTGACAGTCTCGATCATCATTGAAGAGACTTGTGTGTGGAAGGTCAAGGTTAATTTTGAGGAAACTTCATTCAACTTGCACTAGGTTCCTGATTGACACATTCTAGGAACCTGTCCTTACTGCTTGGGATGCCAACAGATATGCCCCCCACTTATTCAACAGCAGACCCTAAACCTATCCAACTTTAGCAGGTGTTGTGTCACACCCCAGTAACTGGCAACTCAAGCCCAGGTCATTATGGGGGCTCTTGCTTCACCTCACTGGTTCTACATTCCCCGGGTCCTGACTGCCAAATGCAATAGCTCAATGAAAACATTTTTATTGGACTGATCAGCAAACAAGAACACTCACCTGTCAATGTCACCTGGTAGTCTGTTTCTTAATTCCCATCTCCATGGCTGAACATGCATAGTTTTCCAAAAGCAATGGAAGAGTAACACAAGAATAACTGAACATAGCCTCTTAAAGCAGCAGCAACATTCCGCCACAGTGGATTCATGGCAGCCTAATTGTATTTCTCTGTGGCTCAGTTGAACATCGCACTGTGTCATTTGCAGTTCCCAGGACAGAGAAAAAGGCTTGTGGAATTATGAATCAAAACCAGTGTATAAAGTCGAAGTCGAGTTTATTGTCATATGCACAAGTACATGTGTGCACAGGTGCAATGAAAAACTCACTGGCAGCAGCATCACAGGCACATAGCGTCATATAAGCAGCATTCACAAGGGAAAAACATAAATTAAACACAATTTTTATAAGAACACAATTAGAACAAAAAAAAGTCCATTTTAATACAAAGTGATCAAAGTGGTCATGGTGTTGCTAACTGCAGTGATTAGGGTTGTGCCGGTTGGTTCAAGAACCGAACGGTTGAAGGGAAGTCGCTGTTCTTGAGCCTAGTGGTGTGGGACTTCAGACTTCTGTACCTCCTGCCCGATGGTAGCTGCGAGAAGATGCATTCTCAAATGTCTGGGCTACAGATCTACAGCAAGGTCTGATAACAGGTTACCTGCATTTCTCTCTTCACTGATACTGTCTGAGCAAATGTGTTCAGAACATGCATATTACTGGGGAACCCAATAATGTGTTCATGAAAAATACAACTAAGTGGTGAATCAATTAAGCAGAGGGACTTAACAGCAATTGTTTCTGTCATCACGTCAGCTTAGTACAGTCACTCACTCTCAATGCTAACAGCTCCATCTGCCTGCATTTTGGGCAGGATTGCCTCAGCACAAACTCATCTCTCTTACAGGTGGAAACAACATTGGCCAGTCACTGATACCAAAAATTAACTGATATTTGAAAAATTGTTGATATATCAAAGGCTCTGGCATGAAGCAGAGAATTTATATTATAGCAT
Source organism: Pristis pectinata (assembly GCF_009764475.1). Taxonomy (NCBI): domain Eukaryota; kingdom Metazoa; phylum Chordata; class Chondrichthyes; order Rhinopristiformes; family Pristidae; genus Pristis; species Pristis pectinata. The sequence continues at coordinate 94,878,972 of NC_067412.1, forward strand.
AATAATATTGAAAATAATTTAAGGACAAACATTTGATGGAGAAGATTAATTAAAAAGATAATGAACATGACTAACATTCATACTAGTGCATTAGATTGATGGCAAAATAACGTGCCAAGAAATTAGACTGTGTGCTGTCCATTTCTGCATTAGAGAATTGAAGATAAAATAAGATGAGATAAGATATCTTTTTATTAGTCACATGTACATCAAAACACACAGTGAAATGCATCTTTTGTCTTGAGTGTTCTGGGGGCAGCCCGCAAGTGTCGCCACGCTTCCAGCGCCAACATAGCATGCCCAGAACTCCTAACCCGTATGTCTTTGGAATGTGGGAGGAAACCGGAGCACCCTGAGGAAACCCACACAGACACGGTGAGAACATACAAACTCCTTACAGACAGCGGCCGGAATTGAACCCGGGCCGCTGGCGCTGTAATAGCGTTACGCTAACCGCTACACTACCATGCCTGCCATGGTAGATGCACTTAGAACAGGGTGAATTACAATAACAACCCTTTCTGGGTCATTTTCCATCAGACTAGAAATCCAACCAGATACTTCCCAGCCTAAGTCCGATCATGGGATTTCTATATCTGACACATGAGATCATTTTCCATGCAAGGGTCCTTTTGAAGCACACTGGGCAAAAGGTATTAGACCACATTATCCCAGGACCAGTCATGTTTGGACACTCCTGGGACCACTGTGCCTTCACGACACAGCACCAAACTAGGACCCACCAAGGGATCCACCTGCCAACAACAGTACCATCCCACCTCTAATCACCAATCTCCCCATCACCACCACCCCCCCCGCCAATGGTCTCCAATCAGTCCAGGCTACCAGAATACAAGCAAATGGGTGCAAATTCTGCACAGGCAGACTTGAGGTTAGGATTGAACCAGGTTACTGGAACTGTGAGGCAGCGACACTTAGCTGCTGCAACACTGCCATATAAATGATAGGAAAGGGAATTGATAAGACACTGTAAGTTATGCCAAGTGTGGAAATGTTGCTGGAATACTGAATTTAAGGGCTTAAAAGGTAGAGTTGGTGAAACACATAGAGTGTTGTTTGACATCCCCAGGAAATTTTGTTTATAGGAAGGGTTTCATAAAACTTATGGAGACGTAACATTGACAATTAAAATGCAAAGTTAGCAGGCGTTAAAAGCAGGGAAATCATTATCCAGCCTTGGACAGCCTCGTGATTTGCAGCCACATGACAAAAAAACAGGGCCACACCTACATAAAACAAATGTGTTTTTTGCTCTTTCTCAGTTCTGGTGAAGGATCTTCAACCTGAAATATCCAGTCTGTTTCTCTCTCCACTGATGCTGCCTTACCTGCTGAGTGTTTCACTATTTTCTGTTTTCATTTCTGATTTCCAGCAGCTGCAGATTTTTTTTTTGTTGGTTGTACTGTAAATCTAAATTTAAATTTAAATCTAAATTAAATCTAAATTAAAATGTGAATTTAAAATCTAACATCACTTACTACTCCCTCGACCATATTCTTTTCAGTCCTTTCATGACCTATAGTGGCTTCTCATCCCAATACCCTACTGTTACCTCTGGTGTCCTCATGTCCTCCAAGCACCTAACAGCCTCGACATTTTTCACCTTCACACCAGTCCATTAGCAGAATCATCCACAAATACAGTTTCTACATGTATGCTGACAACCAATCACATTGAAGTAAAATGATTGGCTAAGTAAGGAGAATGATGGAGTGCTTGAGAAATTGTGCAGTGATGTTAATGAGTAAAGTCAGAATTTATGCCATAAAAGAGTATTAAAATGGAATACTAATAGGCAAATAGTGATCAAGCAACACAGAAAAAGCTTGAGGAACTCGGGGTCAGGCAGCATCAATGCAGAGAAATGGACAGTCGACATTTCAGGTCAAGACTCTTCATCTGGACTCAGTCTCGATCCAAAGCATCGACTGTCCATTTCTCTCAATAGATGCTGCCTGACTTGCTGAGTTCCTGCAGCTTTTTGTGTGTTGCTCAGATTCCAGCATCTGCAATCTCTTGTGTCTCCAAATACTGATCAAGTTTGCCTTATAAGATAGAACCTAGATTAAGAGGGAAACGTGTGTGTTATGTTATATTGCACTTCTTGAATTGTACCATTGTGCTCTCTGTTCTGTTCCAACATCGTTCAGTGCCAGGGAGTCTGCCTGTATTTGTGGAAAAAGCCACCGTACGAAGAATGCAGAAAGCCCTCTCTCAACCCCTCCGTCCATATCTACATGCCCAATGTCCAACTACAGATGAGGAGGAATTTCCTCCAACTAAATGTTGAGAAGACTGAAGCCATGCTCTTTGGTGCCCACCACAGTCTCAGTTTCTGTGCCACAAACTCCACCCTGCCTGAGGCTAAACCATTCTCCTCACAACCTTAATGCTATATTTCATCCTTAGCTCAGCTTCAGGCTAAGCGTCTGCCCCACACCATGATTGTCAATTTTCCTTCATTGTAACATCTCCTCATGCACATCACCTGCTGCTGAAGTCCTTATCAGTGCCATAACTACCCCTAACCTTGGCTGCTTCAAGCACTCATCGTTGACCATAAACTTTAGATCATCCTAAATTTTGCTGCCCATATCCAAACTCCCTCCCTTGCTTCCTCACCTACACTGGCTCCCAGGCATGGAACAACTTGATTTAAAAATTTTCACCCTTCTTTTCAAATCTATTATCTCACCCATCTCTGTCTCTGTTATCTCCTCCAGCTTTCCTTTCTGATCAGTTCTCTACACTCTGTCAGTCCTGCCTCTCCTGCACCTCCAGATTCAATGGTTTAATAATGGCCATTGTGCCTTCAGCTCCCTGGGTCCTCTGCTATGGAATTAACTCTTTACATCTTTTGCCATCTATCTCTCTTTCTATTCCTTTAATATGGAATTTAAAACCAAAGTTTTCCTTATCTGTATTTTTTTCAGTACCAAATTTTGATAATAGAACATAGAATATAGTACATTACAGCATAGGACAGGCCCTTTGGAACTGACCTGTACAATCGGTATGCAAGATAGGTTTTTCACTGTACCTCGGTACAAGTGGCAATAATAACCAATACCAACACCAATACTGACATTTTATCCTGCTCTAATATCTATCTAACCCTTCCCTCCCACATAGCCCTCCATTTCTCTATCATTCATGTGGCTATCCAAGAGTCTTTTAAATGTCCTTAATGTATCTGCCCCCCCCAACCTCTGCTGGCAGTGCGTTCCACGCACCCACCACTCTCTATGTAAAAAACTTACCTCCTTATACCTTCCTCCAATCACCTTAAAATTATGTCCCCTTGTGTTAGCCCTGGGAAAAAGTCTCTGACTGTCCACTCGATCTATGCCTCTTATCATCTTGTGCACCTCTATCAAGTCACCTCTCATCCTCCTTCTCTCCAAAGAGAAAAGCCCCAGCTCGCTCAACCTATCCTCATAATGGTCCAGGAAATGGCGTGGGATGCTTCTCCTCGTAAAAGGTGCCATCCTCATACAAGTTGTTGTTGTGATGATGTCGCATTTACGATTTCTTTTTCTTGCATTCACATTCTGACAGTACCATCAGTGGATGTGACCAAACAAAGTAATGTTTGTAATATATCTCTGGTCAAGCTGCAGTTACTGGAAATCTGAAATAAAAAGGGAATAAAAAGCAGGATTACAGGGAAATTGGGAGAGGGGGGATGGTGCTGCTGGGAGCTACAAGGATCCGATGGACTGACTGTGTCATAATGGGTTAGTAAGAAAACAGGAAATGCTGAGAACATTCATTGGTATTAGTTTATTATTGGTTTATTATTGTCACACGTACTGAGATACAGGACAGAAAAGCTTTTGCTTGTGAGCCATCCAGACAGATAATGCCATACATAATTACATCGAGGTGGTAAAAAGAAAACAGAATGCAGAATATAGATAAGGTAAGGCAAGATAAGATTTCTTTATTAGTCACATATACATCAAAACACACAGTGAAATACACCTTTTATGTAGAGTGTTCTGGGGATAGCCTGCAAATATCGCCACACTTCCAGCGCCAACATAGCATGCCCACAACTTCCTAACCTGTACGTGTTTGAAATGTGGGAGGAAACCGGAGCACCCGGAGGAAACCCACGCAGACACAGGGAGAACGTATAAGCTCCTTACAGACAGCAGCCGGAATTGAATCCAGGTTGCTGGTGCTGTAATAGTGTTGCAGCTACAAAGTATGAGAGGTCTGTTCAAGAGTCTGATAACAGTGGGATAGAATATAGCATTGCAGCCTCAGAGAAAGTGCAGTGCAGGTAGACAAATAAAGTGCAAGGGCCATGATGAGGTAGATTGGGAGTTCATCTTTTAACGTATGAGAGGTGCGTTCAAGAGTCTGCTAACAGTGGGATAGAAGCTGTCCTTGAGCCTGGTGCTACGTGCTTTCAAGTTTTTGTATCTTCTGCCCGATGGAAGGGGGGAGAAGAGAGAATAACCGGGGTGAGAGGGGTCCTTGATTATGTTGGTTGTTTTCCTGAGGCAGCGGGAAGTGTGGACATAATCAGTGGAGGGGAAATACACAAGAAGTGCTGGAGGAACTCAGCAGGTCGGGCAGCATCCATGGAGAGAAATAAACAGTCGATGTTTCGGACCGAGACCCTTCGTCAGGACTGGAAAGGAAGAGGGCAGAAGCCAGAATAAGAAGGTTGGGGGGGAGGGGGAGTAGCACACGGAGGCAGGGGATAGGTGAGTTCAGGTGAGAGGGGGTAGGTAGGTAGGTGGGGGAGGGGGAGAAGATGTAATAAGCTGAGAGGTGATGGGTAGAAGAGGCCAAGGGCTGAAGAAGAAGGAATCCGGGAGGAGAGGGCAGTGGACCATGGGATAAAGGATGGGGGAGGGGAGGAGACGAGATGGACAGGTCATCAAGGCGGGGGATAGGAGCCACAGGAATAAGGGAAGACAAAGGAGTGGGGGGGGTCAAAAAGAAGGAGTGGGGTTACTGGAAGTTAGAGAAATCGATGGAAGGGAGGCTGGTTTGTGTGATGGACAGTGGGACATACAGTATCTGTGGAGTGAGAAACACATTTAATGTTTGAAGTTGATAACCTTTTATCAGAATTAAGAAAAGATAGAAATCAACCATGCTTTAGGTTGCAGAGAAAGGTGGGGGTTGGAGAGATGAAGGTCTGTGCTTGAGTGTAGATCAGGAAGATCTGAATGTCACTGGTGTTGCTGGCTGAGAGAGTGTGGTGGTTTATTCATTATAGATCATCTCTCATCACTGAGTTAAAGGAGGTGAATGGAAACAGAGAAGGTTTGATAAAGGAAAAGAAAATGCTGGAAATAGATCACAGAACGCTGCAGATGGTGGGAATCTGAAATAAAAAGAGAGGATGCTCAGCAGGTCAGGCAGCATCTGTGGAGGAAGGAAAACAAAGTTAACATTTCAGGTCAGTTGCCTTTCACTAAAACTGGCCACTTCTGACACACACCGAAATTAGCAACATGTAAAAGGTACTTGGGCAGGTACATGGATAGGAAAGGCTTAGAGGGATATAGGTCCAATACAGGTCAATGGGACTAGCTTAGATTGGAATCTTGGTCGGCATGGACCAGTTGGACCTAAAGGCCTGTTTCCGTGCTGTGTGACCCTATGATTCTATAAGTGTTACAAGGCGCTTGCATCTCCCTGGACCATCCCTGCTGGACAGAATTGGCTCCCCTTGCCCCATAGGCCCAGCATTCCGTTGAACCCAAGTGCAGAGGGCCAGCCTTGCTCACCTTCCATACCTTGGAGTTAGGTGGTAAGGTCAGAACAGTCAGTCGGTCTCAGGCAATGATGCCTCTGACAGGCACTGAAGGGCAAAGCTGGGGACAGAGCTTCATCTCCTGAGGCAGCTTAACAGTTTTCAAATATTCTGTAATTCAAAGATATTGAAAACTGAAGGAAACAATAAAAGATAAGGTGAATTAAAAACACATGAAATCAATTAGAAATATATATTTTAAAAACTTGCCTTCTCTTTCACCTCCCAATCCACAGGTGTAGAAGGCCCATTACTATCAATGGGGTTCAAATTCAATGCCAGATTTGTCCTGATATAAGATCGGAGAGGCAAGTCCTCCAGGGGTTGCTGAGGAACGTGAGCCAGACTGGGCTGTATCCCTGGATCCCACGTGGATCCAGCACTGAGGGTAGAGACAGACTCAACGCCATCTGTCACCGAGCTCTGGCCTCACGGCCTCTGTGTAAATCCAGGATTTCCTTCACTTCCCATGGGCACTTTCCATCAGAGCTATCGGCTGCGGTCAACATGAATCCAGAAATGCTTCTGAACCTTCTGCTGCAGATTGGAACTGAGTACTTATCAGAAACTATTTCCCCTCCCTTTAGAAACCTACACATTTTGATGGAGAAAATTTCAAAGTATATGACTGATTGGAGCAAAATGTCAAATTTTCTTTGTTAAAATATCCAGGCTGGGACCCAATGTTCCATTCAGAGTGATGTTAGGTTCTACCCAGTGGGGTGTCCAGTGTGGGAGCGAGGTAATTCTGGTCGCCCCATTACAGGAAGGATGTGGAGGCTTTAGAAAGAGAGGTTTACCAGGATGCTGCCTGGATTAAAGGGTATGAGCTATAAGGAGAGGTTGGAAAAACTTGGATTGTTTTCTCTGGAGGCTGAGGGGAGACTTGATAGAAGGTTATAAGATCATAAGAGGCACGGATAGTCAGAATCTCTTTCTCAGGGTAGGAAGGTCAAATAGTAAAGGGCATACATTTAAGGTGAGAGGGGGAAAGTTTAGAGGAGATGTGCAGGGCAACTTTTTACACAGAGGTGCCTGAAACAGGCTGCCAGGGTAAGTGGTAGATGCAGAGATGATGGTGGTGTCTAAGAGGCTGTTAGACAGACACATGAACATGCAGGAAATGGAGGGATAGGGATCACGTGCAGGCAGAAGAGATTTAGTTTAATTCGGCATTGTGTTCAGCCCAGATATTGTGGGCTGAAGGGCCTGTTCCTGTGCTGTACTGTTCTATGTTCTATGCAAGGCCAACATAGGCACGGTAGTGTAGCAGTTAGCGTAACGCTATTACAGCGCCAGTGACCCGGGTTCAATTCCAACCGCCATCTGTGAGGAGTTTGTACATGCTCCTTGTGTCTGTGTGGGTTTCCTCCAGGTGCTCCAGTTTCCTCCCACATTCCAAAGACATACGGGTTAGGAAGTTGTGGGCATGCTATGTTGGCGCTGTAAGCATGGCAACACTTGCAGGCTGCCCCCAGAACACTCTACGCAAAAGATTCATTTCACTCTGTGTTTCGATGTACATGTGACTAATTATAAAGGTAAAATGTGCTAACTATTCAATGCACTGATGATGTTATTCTGTGGCATGGTCAATGCTGGTGTGTTTGAGCATCCCTTACAAAGATTTTCCAGTTTCCCTCAAGCCCAACTGCAACATTGAGGGAGAAATAAGTGGTGCACATGCACCATTGTATCTGTGCCAGTGGCCTCAGGAATGGACCTTCGGGGTGCAATTTGGGAGGCCAATCAGAGAAGACGTGAGGTTATCTTCAGGCTTCATCATTGTGGAGCCAGGAAGAATAACTGTCCCAATCTGGGTCCACAACTTGGCCTCCAAACCACTGCTGGTCAGAGTTAGCTCATCCACCATCATATCCCACTCATCAATCTTCACCTACTACCAAACTCGCCCCAAGTGCAGACACCTAAGAATGTTGCACCCAGATACTGCTATTTATTTGAGAGTTGCTTCCTTCAATGAAGGATCTGAATATAAGAAACGGAAATTGGAGTTGGCCATTTGGCACCTCGCATCTGCTCTGAAATTCAATAAGATCGTGGCAGATATTTTTCCCTCAGTACCAGTTTTCTGCACTAAGCCCTGTCCCTTGATTCCCTTAATACACTTTTCTGTAGCTGTACGGTGGAGAGCATTCTGACCGGTTGCATCACAGCCTGGTACGGAGGCTCCAAAGCACAGGATCGAAAGAGGCTGGAGAGGGTTGTAGACTCAGCCAGCTCCATCACAGGCACAATGCTCCCCACCATCGAGAACACCTTCAAGAGACGGTGCCTCAAGAAGGTGGCATCCATCATTAAGGACCCTCACCATCCAGGACATACCCTCTTCTCATTACTATCATCAGGGAGGAGGTACAGGAGCCTGAAGACCCACACTCAATGATTCAGGAACAGCTTCTTCCCCTCCGTCATCAGGTTTCTGAACAAGCCATGAACCCATGAACACCACCTCATTATTCCTTTTTCTTTGCACTATTTATTTATCTTAGTAATTTATGGATTTTTATTTCTTTGTATTATACTGCTGCCGCAAAACAACAAGTTTCACATCATGTGTCACTGATAATAACTCTGATCCTGATATCCAATAATCTAGCAATCTCTTTCTTGAATATATTCAGCAATTGAGCCTCCACCACGCTCTTGGGTAGAGAATTACAAAGAGTCCCCACCCTCTGGGTGAAGAAATTTCTTCTGAGCTCTGCCATGAGTGGCCAACCCTTCTTCTGAGACTGTGGCTCCGGGTTCTAGACACCCCAGCATGGGGGATTTTTCATTGCTGCATCTCCTCTGTTAAAGCCCATAAGAATTTTACAAAAAGGGTGTTTTGTTCATAGCTTGAGAGTCATAAAAGATACAGCACAGAAACAGGCCCCTCAGACCACTGAGTCCGCATTGATCATTAATCTCCCACTTACACTAATCCAACTCTAACCTATTTTATTCTCACCACATTCCCATCAATTTCCCCTGCCCCCTTCCAGATTCTATCCATGAGGGGCAATTTACATCGGCCAATTGACTGACAAAACCATGCGTTTTTGCGATGTGGAAGGAATGTGGTGCATTCAGGAGACACCTACACAGTCACAGGGAGAGCGGGCAAACTCCACACAGGCAGGACCTCACAAAAGCTCACCAGCGCCTCTACTTCCTCAGGAGGCTAAAGAAATTTGGTTTGTCCCCTTTGACTCTCACCAAATTTTACGGATGCACCTATCTGGATGTATCATGGCTTGGTATGGCAACTGCGCTGCCCAGGACCGCAAGAAACTGCAGAAAGTTGTGGACACAGCCCAGCGCATCACGGACACCAGCCTCCCCCCCCTTGGACTCTGTCTTTACCTCTCGTTGTCTTGGTGAAGCAGCCGGCATAATCAAAGCCTCACCCACTCGGGACATTCCCTCTTCTCTTCTCCTCCATCGGGTAGAAGATACAGGTGCCTGAGGGCACGTATCACCAGACTTAAGACAGCTTCTACCCCACTGTGATAAGACTATTGAATGGTTCCTTTATACAATGAGATGGACTCTGACCTCACAATCTACCTTGTTGTGACCTTGCACCTCATTGCACTGCACTTTCTCTGTAGCTGTGACACTTTACTCTGTACTGTTATTGTTTTTACCTGTACTACATCAATGCACTCTGTACTGACTCAATGTAACTGCACTGTGTAATGAATTGACCTGTACGATCGGTATGCAAGACAAGTTTTTCACTGTACCACGGTACAAGTGACAATAGTAAACCAATACCAATACCAATACCAGAGGTCAGGATTGAACCCAGGTCACTGGAGCTGTGAAGCAGCAGGTCTACCAGCTGTGCCACTGTACTCTACCTCTGTTTATAGCTATGCAAGCAGCAAGACAAAGGAAGTTACAGACAATAACAGATCTTCAAACAGAAATGGCACTTCGCCACCAATCTTCCCTTGATATTCCAGAAGTTTCTCCATTTTAAAATTAACCTCACCACAGGAAGCTGCAAATGGTAATTAACCACATGAATCTTCTATTAATGAAGAAAGCCTTTCATGTACTAGACAACTTTCATACCATCCCAGTCATCACAGCCAATGAAGTAATTTTGAGCTGTAGTGAATATTGTAATATAGGAAATATTACAGCGACAATGTCTGTACTCCCAAACAACGTGAAGAGCCATCACATAACCTGCTTTCATGGTGTTGTTGAGGAATAAGGTTGGCTGGAACTGTAGGGATAAGAACATACGGGCATCAGAGCAGGAGTGGGCCATTCAGGTTCACGGGTTTGTTCTGTCATTCATCAAGATTATGGCTGGTCCCTATATCTCTGGAATCCTCTATTATCCAGAAATCTGTCAATGTCTGTGTTAAATGCACTCAATGACTGAGCCTCCAAGGTAGAGAATTCCAAAGGATCACCACTTTCTCCTCATCTGGCTCCGGAGTGTAGCAACAGATCTACACATTGCCCCTACTATAATCGTTCTACACTTTTAAATTTATTGTTTTTACCTGTACTACCTCAATGCACTCTGTACTAACTGAATGTAACTGCACTGTGTAATGAATTCACCTGTACGATCGGTATGCAAGACAAGTTTTTTACTGTACCTCGGTACAATAATAAACCAATACCAATACATGTCCTGCCCTTGTGACTCCTTGTCCTAGACTCCCCAGCCAGGGGAAATATCCTGCCCATATTTATTCCGTGGAACCCTCTAACAATTTTGTCTTGTCTTGCATCTCAGTTGAGGGACAGGTAGTGTCACGGAGGCAGGGAGTCTGCAGAAGGACTTTGACAATGGCGGATGGAATACAGCGTAGGGAAGTGTGGGGTTGTGCACTTTGGTAGGAAGATTAAAGGCATAGACTATTCTCTAAATGGGGAGAGAATTCAGAAATCGGAGGTGCAAAGGGACTTGCGAGCCCTAGTTCAGGATTCCCTGAAAGTTAACTTGTAGGTTGATTCAGTAGAAGGCAAATACAATGTTGGCATTCAAGAGGACTAGAATATAGCTTTATAAGGTATTGGTCAGACCACATTTGGAATAGCGAGAGCAATTTTGGGTCCGGTGTCTAAGGAAAGATAAGATTTCTTTATTAGTCGCATGTACATCAAAACACACAGTGAAATGCATCTTTTGCGTAGAATGTTCTAGGAGCAGCCCGCAAGTGTCGCCACACTTATGGCGCCAACATAGCATGCCCACAACTTCCTAACTCGTACGTCTTTGGAATGTGGGAGGAAACTGGAGCACCCGGAGGAAACCCACGCAGACATGGGGAGAACGTACACACTCCTTACAGACAGTGGCCGGAATTGAACCCGAGTCGCGGGCACTGTGATAGCGTTACGCTAACCGCTACACTACTGTGCCTGCCCCACACTACAAGATGTGCTGGCCTTGGAGAGGGTCCAGAGGACATTCACAAGAAATGATTCCAGGAATGAAAGTCTTAACCCATGAGGAGTGTTTGATGTCTCTGGACCTGGACTCGATGGAGTTCAGAAGGATGGGGGTGGGGGATCTCATTGAAACCTACTGGATGCTGAAAGGCCTGGATAGAGTGGACATGGAGAGGATGTTTCCATTGGCAGGAGAGTCTAGGATCCAAGGGCACAGCCTCAGAATAAAGGGACATCCCTTTAAAACTGAGATGAGGAGGAATTTCTTCAGCCAGAGGGTGGTGAATCTGTGGAATTCATTGCCACAGACGGCTGTGGAGGCCGTCATTGGGTATATTTAAGGCAGAGATTGATAGGTTCTTGATTGGTGAGGGGGTTAAGGGTTACGGGGGAAGGTGGGAGAATGGGGTTGAAAAAAAAAACAGCCATGATTGAATGGTGGAGCAGACTCGATGGGCTGAATGGCCTAATTCTGCTCCTATCTCCTATGGACTTATATGTTATAGAATTCAGAGACACAAGAGACTGCAGATGCTGGAATCTGGAGCAACACACAAAATGTTAGAGGAACTCAGGGGGTCAGGCACCCTCGGTGGAGGGAAATGGACAGTCAATGCTTCGGGTCGAGATCCTTCATCTGGACTGAAAGAGTAGAGGGGAGATAGCCGGTGTATAAATGTGAGGGGTAAGAGTGGAGCGAGAGCTGGCAGGCGATAGGTGGATCCAGGTGAGGAGGGGTGATAGGAAGTTGGGAGAGGGGAGAGTGGGAACGGCGACAGAGGCCGGGAGGTGAGAGGTGGAGGTCACAGAGGGCTGTAGATGATGGGATCTGATAGGAGAGGAAGGTGAAGCACGGATCAAGGGAGGGAGGTGGGGAGGACAGATGGGAACAGTTGGGGGAGGACACCCAGCGGGAGGAGTGTGTGGGTGATGGGCAGCTGGAGAGGGGGGAAGAGGGGAAAGAAACAGGGTGATGGGGGGCTGGGGGGAGTGCCCCTCCCCCTCACCTCTTTATACCGGCTATCTCCCCTCTACCTTTCAGTCCAGATGAAGCGTCTCGACCCGAAACATCGACTGTCCATTTCCCTCCACCGATGCTGCCCGACCCACTGAGTTCCTCCAGCATCTTGTTTGTTATTATAGAATTAAGGCCTCACCTTATCCGACCAACCCAAAAACCAATCTGTTGAATCTTCATCATGCTCGGTCTGTAATAAGTTTACCCATTTTTATGCCGGGATAATTCCTCTGCACTTGTTTGTAACAGTGCTGTGGGATCTTTTAGTTCTGTGGGAGAGAATGGATGGATATTGGTTAAATTTCTCATTTGATAGGAAGCACTCTGTAAACACTGGAGTGTCATCCTCAATTTTCATGCACAAACCTCTGAATGGACTTGGACCCAAAATGTAATACAGATTTAAATTCTTTCCATGACACCCAACCTCTCTGAGTCCAGAAACCAAAGAGTTGAAATTGTGAAGTCTCATTCTTCCAGGTCGGAAACTTGTAAGAGATCATTAAAAAATTGTTTTTTAAGTTTGTTTTCTCTTTGACAAATTTTCTTTGCCTCACTTTATTTGTTTTTCTCCTCAGTTTGCTTTCTTCTCAAAGATAAGCTATCTTTATTAGTCACATGTACATCGAAACACAGAGTGAAATGCACCTGGGGGCAGCCCGTAAGTGTCACCACGCTTCCGATGGCAACATAGCATGCCCAGAACTTCCTAACCCATACGTCTTTGGAATGTGGGAGGAAACCGGAGCACCTGGAGGAAATCCACGCAGACACGGGGAGAACGTACAAACTCCTTACAGACAGTGGCCGGAATTGAACCCGAGTAGCTGGCGCTGTAATAGTGTTACGCTAACCGCTACACTCCTGTGCTCTGTCATTCCTCTCTGTCTTTATCCTTTAATCTCATCGAGGACCAAGAAGTGGTGCTGGGCCTGTTGGTCTCCCAGGTAACAGAAACCCGTTGCCCCACTGTTACCTTTAGCAATATACAAACATCCAGCAACTAGGGGGTGAGGAGAAAGAGTGAATGAGACATACCATGAAATCAACATAGATCATAGCACAGGAACAGGCCCTTCGGCCCACAATGTTATGCCGAACTAATTAAACTAAAGATACCTAATCCCTTCTGCCTACACATGGTCCAAATCCCTCCATTTTCTACATATTCATGTGCCTACCTAAGAGCCTCTTAAACACGTCGATCATATCTGCCTCCACCACCACCCCTGGCAGCACATTCCAGGCACCCACCACTCTCTGTGTAAAAAACTTGCCCCGCACATCTCCTTTGAACCTTCCCCCTTCGCCTTAAATGTATGTCCTCTCGTATTATACATTTCGGCCCTGGTGAAAAGATTCTGGCTGTCTATCTATGCTTCTCATTATTTTATTAACTTGGCATTGGTAATTGGTTTATTGTTGGCACATGTACCGAGATACAGTGAAAAACTTAATTTTGCATGCCATCCATACAGATCATTTCAAAACATAAGTACATCGAGATAGTACAAAGGGAAAAGCAATAACAGAATGAAGAATATAGTGTTACATTCTCGTCTCCATAATAAAGTTTCTCCACAGAATCATCCCAACCTATGAAATCTTCTCCAACCTTCTGTTCAATCTAAATTGGTTTATTAACTAACTCCTATCAGGTCCCAGAAATACATAGAACATAGAACAGTACAGCACAATACAGGCCCTTCGGCCCACAATGTTGTATCGACCTTTAAACCTCACCTAAGACTATCTAACCCCTACCTCCCACATATCCCTCTATTTTAAATTCCTCCATATGCTTATCTAGTAATCTCTTGAATTTGACCAATGTACCTGCCTCCACCACCACCCCAGGCAGCGCATTCCATGCCCCAACCACTCTCTGGGTAAAAAACCTTCCTCTGATATCTCCCTTGAACTTCCCACCCATTACTTTAAAGTCATGCCCTCTTGTATTGAGCATTGGTGCCCTGGGAAAGAGGCACTGGCTGTCCACTCTACCTATTCCTCTTAATATCTTGTACACCTCTATCATGTCTCCTCTCATCCTCCTTCTTCCAAATGGCCTAACAAAACCATACAAGGAGAAAGCAGAGTATTTGTTACCCAGGACAGCCCATCCCATCACAATGTACTGGCGTTGACATTCTCAAAGTCTTAATACCACAAAGGGCATATTCTATGTCTGCACTCATGAGTCATTCTCCTGAGGGGTTTTGAACTTGCACACTACCACTCATAGATGTGATAATTCAGCAGGTCACAATCATTTGCCTGATTGTCATTTGTCTACAACCAGAAGCAGGAGAAATCTTCCCAATTATTCTCAGTAGTGGTTGAAAAAATTGGTTTCTAACAGAAAAGGCAGAAAAATCATTGCACAAATTCACCACTCAGCAAAGCAAGTAAAGGGATCCATTAGGCAGGCACGGTGTAAAATTCTTTAAACTGAAAGGCTGCCTTGAGGTCTTCTAATGTTCATAATTTACCTAAAATATTCATAAGAGAAAGAAAACCCATCACATTAACTCACTTGCCGTCTGACCCACTCTCTGCCTGCTCCCCTCCGCTCCACTGTTCCCAGCCCCTTTTTGAGAATGATTTACTGGCTGCATTTATAGGCGTTATGAAGCATGCAGCAAAACGATTGTGATATCATTAGGTCGTAAAAGGAAAGATCCTATGAGCTGGACACAAACGGTGAAATAATTTTGAAATCTATTTAAGAAGCACATGATAATAATAATAATTGAACTCCTATTACATCGTCTCTTTTGGAAGCATATTATGGTACAATTTCTTCCAATTAATGTCTTTATCTTAAACGTTTCTCGTTTTGCATTTGAGGAAGGCCAGAGGCAGATGGCTAAAGAAGATTTAAATGGCCACAGAAACTGCGAGAGATACTCAGCAGGTTAGGCAGCATCTGTGGAGACAGAGACTGAGTAAAGGTGCCAGGAGATTCGGCACGTCACAATGTACAATAACAAACTTCTACAGATGCACTGTTAGAAGTACCCTGACTGGTTGCATCAAGGCCTGGTATGACTATTTCAATGCACGGGAACGCAAGCGACTTCAGAGAATAGTGGACACAACCCTGTCCATCATGGACACAGCCCTCCCCACCACTGATAGCATCTACAGGAGGCGCTGCCAGAAGAAGATTGCATCTATCATCGAGGATCCCCACCATCCAGATCATACCCTCTTCTCACTGCTACCATCGAGCAAGAGGTACAGAAGCCTGAAGTCCCACACCACCCAGTTCAGGAACAGCTACTTTCCCACAACTATCAGGTTCTTGAACCAACCTGCACCCTAACGCTACCTCAGCAATGGAACGCTGAGATAAGATTTCTTTACTAGTCACATGTACATGGAAACAGACAGTGAAATACATCTTTTGCGTAGAGTGTTCTGGGGGCAGCCCACAAATGTCGCCATGCTTCCAGTGCCAACATAGCATGCCCACAACGTCCTAACCCGTACGTCTTTGGAATGTGGGAGGAAACTGGAGCACCCGGAGGAAACCCACGCAGACACAGGGAGAATGTACAAACTCCTTACAGACAGCGGCCGGAATTGAACCCAGGTCACTGGCGCTGTAAAGCATTATGTTAACTGCTACACTACCATGCCAGCCCTACAATGCCCTGCTATGGACATCCTCTTCCACTACCAAGGACGTCTACAATAGTGACTTTTTGTTTGCACTATTGTATTGCTTTTGCACAGCCTTTTTTCACTGTATGGTATAAATCTATGCATAATTTATGTATAATTCATATTCTGTGTGTTGTCTGTACCTACGTGCCTGTGATATTGCTGCAAGCAAGCTTTGCATTGTACCTGTACCTCATTGTATTTGTGCACATAACAAGAAAGTTGACTTGACTTGACAATGACATTGTAAACCATGGAGTCACAGTCTGCAGGAGCCATTTTACACAGCAAGATGCCACAAACAGTCCTGAGGTGAAATGTCCAGCTAATGCGTTTGACTTCACCGGTCAGGAGAGGACAACATTGCCCAGTTCGGAGCGACTTTCGTCAGCAAGTGCTCAAGGAAAATCGAAGGATCAGATGACTGGAGCCTCAGCTTCTCATTTCATCTGAGGACCAGCTCCAACAGTGCAGGGCACCACTAAAACATCAGCCCAATCCACATGCTGGAGTCCTGGAGGAATCCAGTCATTGGGAAGACAATGGGAATATTCCACGGTCAAGAAAGTGCATCAGCTCCTCTACTTTCTCAGGAGGCAAAAGAAATTTAGCATGTCCCCTTTGTCCATCACCAATTTTTATAGATGCAACATAGAAAGCTTCCTATCCGGATGCATCATGGTTTGGTAGGGCAACTGTTCTGCCCGAGACCACAAGAGACTGCAGAGAGTTCTGGGCACAACTCAGCACATCACTGAAACCAGCCTCTTCGTTATTAACTCTGTCCACACTTCTTGCTGCTTCAGTAAAGCAGCCAACATAATCAAAGATCCCATCCACTCCCGAAATTCTCTCTTCTTACCTCTCCCATTGGACAGAAGATACAAAAGCCTGAAAGCACGTACCACCAGGCTCAAGGACAGCTTCTATCCCACTATTATATGACTATTGAATGGACCTCTTGAACGTCAAGATGGACTCTTGACCTCACAATCGACCTCGTCATGGCCTTGCACCTTATTGTCTGCCTGCATTGCACTTTCTCTGTAACTTTAACACTACATTCAGAATTCTGTTATTGTTTTCCCTTGTACTACCTCAATGCACTGATGTGATGAAATGATCTGTATGGAACAAGTTTTTCACCGTACCTCAGTACATGTGACAATAATAAACCAATAAGAATAAGAATAACACAGGTCAGGGCTACACTGGATGGATTCATGATGGCTAAGTCTGAAGAATAACACAGGCAGCATTTGGAGCTAGTGTCAAACTGAATGCCTTTAGCATTGATGCCAATAAATTGGATGTTTCAACATTGCTAATATCACACAGTACACTCATTCCCAGATGCTGAAACTGCCAGCACAGGGCAGAGATCAGCATCATTCTAAAACAAAATTCACAATTCAGTTTCAATAACACGCTAAGAAAAATTACTTAAGGAGATGGCCTGGCAGGCATGGATTGTGGCATCAACCTACTTCATCGATAAGCCTTAAAAACCAAAGAATTTATTGGTGGATTGCTTCAGTTTTTGGGACTGCAGTGAGCTCAGGTGGACCCTGCGGTGTCAGCAATGTGTGCACATGGTGCCACCTTGTGGTCTTTAATCAAAGCTGCGAACACCGTGACAATTCTATGAGAGGAGAAGATTTCTCCTGATGGTTATTTATTAATGATGTCACAAATAAGGCAAGAGAATATTAATGCCCACCACTTTTTCCAAACCTGTAGAATTGCTTCATTGTTTCATAGAGTCATAAAGTAATACAGCACAGAAACAGGCCACGTGGTGAATATCACTTCTCTGACCTTCAATGTCAATGAGAAACTCGGACAATGTCATCAGAATAAATAGACTTGCATTTCTATAGCGCCTTTCACATCCCTGAACATTCCAAGGCATTTCATGGCCAACTGAATATATTTCATGTGCAGCCATTGTTAAAATGTAGATAATGCAGCAGCCAGTTTATGCACAGTACGCTCTTTAGCCAAGGGTGATGTTCCAGAAAACTGGAGGGTGGCTAATGTTGTACCATTATTTAAGAAGGGCAACAAAGACAAGCCAGGGAACTACAGGCCAGTGAGCCTGACACCAGTGATGGGGATGTTACTGAAGGGGATTCTGAGGGACAGGATCTACCAGCATTTGGATAGACAAGGTCTGATTAGGAACTGGTGTGTCCGAACTAGTCCATGCTGACCAAGATTCCCGTCTAAGCTATTCCCATTTGCCCACGTTTGGCCAGCATCCCTTTCAACCTTTTCTGTCCATGTACATGTACAAGTGTCTTTTAAATGTTGTCGATGTACCTGCCTCAACCATTTCCTCTGGCAGCTCACTCCATACACGGATCACCCTCTGGATGAAAAAGTTGTCCCTCAGGTTCCTATTAAATCTCTCTCCTTTCACCCTACATCTATGCCTTCTGGTTCTTGATTGGGGGGGGGGGGGGAACGATCAGACTGTCAGAGTGATTGGGTTACAGTGGATTGACCCTTAGACGGGACAAGTGATTGGGCGAGGGGGAATGGCAAAAGAAAGGGGAGAAGTGATTTGGTGATGGGCAGGGTGAGCCATGTAGGGATGAGGAGATTGGATAAGGCGGAGCAGGGGAAATGGTGCAGAGAGGGGAGAAGTGATTCAGTGAGGATTTAACCTGAAGAAAGCAGGCAAGAACCGAAGAACGTAAGAAAGTAGGAGTGGGAGTACGAGGAAGACACTTGGTCCTGCAAGTCTGCCCAACCATTGAACATGGTCATGGGTAACCTCCTCCAAGCCTTGTCTCCTCTGTGTAAGCTCCACATAGCCCTCAATTCCCCAATCTTTCAACAATCCTCCTCTAATACCCTGAATGACCTAACTTCCACAATCTTCCAGGAGAGTGAGCTCCAGAGATAGACAAAAGAAGTGATTTGGTGAGGGATATTACCCACTGAGAAAAGAAATGATTGTGAAGCCAGAAGTGATCAGGGAAAGGGGTCTCAAAGATGGAGAACCAATCAGGAAGGGTTTGAACAGGAGCAATGGACATTGAGAGAGAGGAGGGTAAATTGGTAAATTTGGTAAATTGGTCTATTATTGTCACACATACCAAAGTACAGTGAAAAACTTTGTTTTGCATGCCATCCATACAGATCATTTCATCACATCAGTGCATTGAGGTAGTACAAGGGAAAAGCAATAACAGAATGCAGAATATAGTGATACAGTTACAGAGAAAGTGCAGTGCAGGCAGACAATAAGGTGCAAGGGCCATGACAAGGTAGATTGTGAGGTCAAGAGTTCATCATATTGTACAAGAGGTCCATTCAATAGTCTTATAACAGCGGGATAGAATCTGTCCTTGAGCCTGGTGACATGTGCTTTCAGGCTTTTGCATCTTCTGCCTGATGGCAGGGGGGAGAAGAGAGAATGTAGGGGTGGGTGAGATCTCTGTTTCTATTAGCTGCTTTAACAAAGAAGCAAAAGTGTAGAGAGAGTCCATGGAGGGGAGGCTAGTTTTTGTGATGTGCTGAGCTGTGTCCATGATTCTCTGCAGTTTCTTGTGGTCTTGAGCAGAGCAGTTGCCATACCAAGCTATGATACATCCTGATAGGATATTTTCTATGGTGCATTATCAGAATCAGTGAGGATTAACGGGGACATGTTGAATTTCTTTAGCATCCTGAGGAAGTAGAGGCGCTGCTGTATTTTCTTGGCTGTGGTGTCTACATGGTTGGACCAGGACAGGCTATGTATTGGGAAGCAGAGTTTTGGGATGGAAGGTGGAGTGGTAATAGATGAGGGTCAGGAAGGGGGGAGTGATGCAGGGTTTATTACTTATAATTACCATGACGATGGCGAGAGGTGACTACAAGGCTGGACTGTTTGGGAATATAACAAGGATACAGGGTAGAAATCAGTGTAGCTGAGAGGAGAAAGTGGTGAAGTGATCAGGAGGAAGTGTGTCAATCAGTAGAGGGGCTCGAGTGTTCAGGCTACAAGCGGAGGATATTACATTGCACAGAATTGCTCTAAGTCCCTTTTATCAGTTTGTCTTGTCTGCCAATGGTTCCTTGCTGAATAATTTTAATCTCAGTAAGATATTGGCTCAGTGAGCAGTCAATCCCTCAGAGACGTGACAGAATTAGCAGAGGACAATTGCTATTTCAGAGCAAATCTAGCTGTTTCCTTTCTGTTTACTGGGACTTTATACAACATCAATATAATCTGCATTTCAGGAGAAGCTTAATCAATTCCATGAATTAGTGCTGAAGTACTGAGTTCAACAAAACGACACCTTAACTAAATTTAAAACAGCTTGATTATGTAAACAATAACTTAATCAAGCATAAAATTATATATCAAAGTACAGAACTGGAATCCAAAGGACAATAGAACTGTAATGCCTAAATGAACATCTAACGTAAACTTTCATTGCTGTCTATGTTGGTCAAAGATTATTTTTGTCAAGTTTCTTGCTTTGGGATTTTCAATATGAATATGATGAGACAGGTACGTTTGGACAAGATTTGTAGTTTATTCACATGGAGTTGAATGGTTTGTTGTCATTTTTTATTGTACTTTCAAAGGCATTTGTCATTTATATTTCAGATTTCCAGCATATTTTGAAATAGAATTTTAAAATGACTGGGCATGTGGAAATGAAATAGAGAGGAGTCCTGTGCTCATAGAGTCATTGAGTCTATGATACAACACAGAAACAGGCCCTTCGGCCCATCAATTCTGTGACGACCATCAAGTGCCCATTTATACTAATCCCATTTTATTCTCCCCACCCTGTCGGGACACTAGCTCCACTTGACCTAAAAAGGAAGGAGACCCAAGAAGCCAGTTAGCGATCTAACATTGTTGATGAGGCTCTGACCTAATCTGCTGCGAATGGCCAAGGGTTCATGAAACCAACAGACAAAGTGAGGTAGGGAGAGGATCGGGGAGGGGGCACTTTCCTTGTGAGAACACGGAACAGGAGCACTCGCCTCCAACTGCTTGGGTGCTCACAACCTCCCAAGATTCACCTGATCAGAAATCGGACCTTCCTCGAGAACAAACAGCCCCTTCAACCTGATAGAAGATTATGAGAGGCATAGATAGGGTATTCAAAATCTTTTTCCCATGGAAGGAGTCTCAAAAACAAGACAGCATTGGTTTAAGGTGAGAGGAGGGAGTTTTAAATAGGTAGGTCTTAAAGGGGTCATTTTTTTACACAGCAGGTGGTTGATATCTTGAACATGCTGAGGTCAAGAGGGTTGAGAGCTTCAAGTTCCCAGGAGTGGACATCACCAATAGCCTGTCCTGGTCCAACCACATGGGCGCCACAGCCAAGAAAGCTCACCAGTGCCTCTTCTTCCTCAGGAGGCTAAAGAAATTCAGTTTGTCCCCTTTGCCTCTCACCATCCTATCCAGATGCATCAACAGCTTGGTATGGCAACTGCCCAGGACCGCAAGAAACTGCAGAGTTGTGGACACAGCCCAGCACATCACGGAAACCAGCCTCCCCTCCATGGACTCTGTCTACACTTCTCACTGACTTGGTAAAGCAGCCGGCATAACCAAAGACCCCACCCACCCCAGACATTCTTTCTTCTCCCCTCTCCCATCGGGCAGAAGATACAAAAGCCTGAACACACGTACCACCAGGCTCAAGGACAGCTTCTATCCCGCTGTTATAATACTATTGAACAGTTCGCCGGTACAAAATGGACTCTTGACCTCACAATCTACTTCGTTATGACCTTGCACCTTATTGTCAGTCTGCACTGCACTTTCTCTGTATCTGTGACACTTTATTCTGCATTCTGTATCATTTAACCCTGTATTAGCTCAAGGTACTATGTAATGAATGGATCTGTATGAACATTATTCAAGACAAGTTTTTCACTGTAGCTCGGTACGTGTGTCAATAATAAACCAATTCCAATTCCAATACCTGCTGCCAGAGGAAATGCGTTTGTCTTTCACTCAAGGGGTTGAAATATGAACAGACTTGATGGAAGTTTATAAGATTATGAGAGGCACAGATAGAGTAGTCAGCCAGTATCTTTCTCCCAGGGTCGAAATGTCTAATACTAGTGGGCATGCATTTAAGGTGAGAGGGGGGGAATTCAAAGGGAGATGTGCAGGGCAAGTATTTTACACAGAGAGTGGTGGGTGCCTGGAATGTGCTGCCAAGGGTGGGGGTGATGGAGGCAGATACGAAAGAGCTGTTTAAGAGCCTCTTAGACAGGCACATGGATGTGCAGAGAATAGAGGGATATGGACACTGTGTAAGCAGCAGGGACGAGCTTAGGCATTTAGTTATTAGTTTAATTAGTTCGGCACAACATCATGGGCTGAAGGGCCTGTTCCTGTGCTATACTGTTCTATGTTCTAAGCAAGAGGAAGTCATAAACCAGATTTGAGACACCTGCAGCTTAGGATGATTGACATTAAAGAGAATGCAACCCATATTTAGACATAGACATAGACATAGAACATTACAGCATAGTACAGGCCCTTCGGCCCACAATGTTGAGCCGACATTTTATCCTGCTCTATCTAACCCTTCCCTCTCACATAGCCCCCCATTTCTCTATCATTCATGTGGCTATCGAAGAGTCTTTTAAATGTTCCTAATGTATCTGCCCCCACAACCTCTGCAAGCAGTGCGTTCCACACACCCGCCACCCTCTGTGTAAAGAACTTACCCCTGACATCCCCCTTATACCTTCCTCCAATCACCTTAAAATTATGTCCCCTCGTGTTAGCCGTTGTCGCCCTGGGAAAAAGTCTCTGACTGTCCACTCGATCTATGCCTCTTCTCATCTTGTACACCTCTATCAAGTCACCTCTCATCCTCCTCCTCTCCAAAGAGAAAAGTCCTCTTACCAGCAAGTTACCTGGGATAAAGATTAAGTTAAGAGGACTAGATGTATAAACAAGGCTTACATCTTCTTGAGTAATGGATGTTCTGTGTGACTGAAGGGTTTGATGGAGCAGATGGAGCAGAGCCCTTTGTTGCCTCCACCTATCTCGTCCCAGCCTCTGTCACTACCTTTACCCTTCCATCTGCCGCTCACCCCGCCTCCTCTGATTGGAAAGACTCCAGAATAAGGAGGCAGGCCCTGAAAGGGGAAAGTTCCTGACAGATGGAGACCTACCTAATACTGAGCAAAGTGAGTCACTTGGTGCGTTCAGCATCAAAGGTTCAGACTGTGAAACCCTGGGTACTTCTTGAGAACAGGAGGGACATGGGTGGGCAGTGCATAGTCAAATCAGTCCTCTCTTTCAAACTCTGACTGATTTATTTCAGTGTTCAGTTCAATGGCAAACAATATCAGTGGCTGCATAATTGGTATTGGTATTGGTGTTGGTTTATTATTGTCACTAGTACCGAGGTACAGAGAAAAACTTGTCTTGCATGTCGTTCAGACAGATCAATTCATTACACACAGCACTGAGGTAGTACAGGGTAAAAACAATCACAGAATACAGAGTAAAGTGTCACAGCTACAGGGAAGTGCAGTGCAGGTAGACAATAAGGTGCAAGGTCATAACAAGGTAGATTGTGAGGTCAAAAGTCCATCTCAGTGTACAAGGAAACTGTTCAATAGTATATAACAATGGGATAGAAACTGTCTTTGAGCCTGGTGGTATGTGCCCTCAGGATCCTGTATCTTCTGCCTGATGGGAGAGGGGAGAAGAGAGAATGACCCGGGTGGGTGGGGTCTTTGATTACGCTGGTTGCTTCACCAAGACAGTGAGAGGTATAGACAGGGTCCATGGAGGGGAGGCTGGTTTCCGTGATGCACTGGGCTGTGTCCACAACTCTCTGCAATTTCTTGCAGTCCCAGGCAGAGCAGTTGCTGTGCCAAGCCATGATGCATCCAGACAGGACGTTTTCTATGGTGAGTGTCAGAGGGGACATGCCAAATTTCTTTTGCCTCCTGAGGAAGTAGAGGCATAAAACAGTCGGAGTTCCCATCACCTAATTCACCTTGATGGTAAAGACCAATTCACCCATCGCCTTGCTCACACCCATCCCACTAGTTAACTTCACTTGGATTGGTTTGAGAAAAAAAAGAAAGGCATGTATTTATATGCAGCAACAAACAAAATGCTGGAGGAACTCAGGGGGTCAGGCAGCATCTATGGAGGGAAATGGACAGTCGATGTTTTGGGTTGCAGCTCTTCATCTGGACTGAAAGAGTAGAGGGGAGGTATTCAGTACAAAGAGGTGAGGGGGAGGGGTTGAGCAAGAGCTGGCAGGTGGCTGGCATGGTAGTGCAGCAGTTAGCATAACACTGTTACAGCGCCAGCGACCCGGGTTCAATTCTGGCCACTGTCTGTAAGGAGTTTGTACGTTCTCCCCGTGTCTGCGTGGGTTTCCTCCGGGTGCTCCGGTTTCCTCCCACATTCCAAAGACGTACGGGTTAGGAAGTTGTGGGCGTGCGGTGTTGGCGTCGGAAGCGCGGCGACATTTGCGGGCTGCCCCCCAGAACACTCTATGCAAAAGATGCATCTCACTGTGTTTCGATGTACATGTGACTAATAAAGATAAAGATCTATCTAAAAGAAGGTGAGAGGTGGATCCAGGTGAGGAGGGGAGATAGGCAGATGGAGGAGGGGAGAGTGGGAATAACGGCAGAAGCTGGGAGGTGACAGGTGGAGGTGACAGAGGGCTGTAGATGATGGGATCTGATAGGAAAGGAAGTTGGAACATGGAACCAAATAAGGGAGGTGGGGAGGGCAGACGGGAACAGTGGGGGAAGGGGACGCAGTGGGAGGGGTGTGTGGGTGATGGGCAGACAGAGTGGGTGGAGGAGGGGAAAGGAACAGGGTGATGGGGTCTGGGGTGGGTGCAGGAGGATCTGGGTAGACCAGGAGGAGAGAGGAAAGGACAGAAGGGGAACAGTGTACCTGAACTGGAGAATTCAGTGTTCATGGTGTCGAGCTGTAGACAACCAGGCGGAATATGAAGACACAAGAGAGATTGCAGATGCTGGAAATCTGGAGCAACACACACAAGATGCTGGAGGAACTCAGCAGGTCAGGCAGCATCTATGGAGGGAAATGAACAGTCAACAGAGTGGATGAAAGGTCTCGGCCCGAAATGTTGACTGTTCATTTCCCTCTATAGATGCTGCCTGACCTGCTGAGTTCCTCCAGCATCTTGTGTGTGTTGCTGCAGGAGGAATATGAGGTGCAACATTTATATCAAGGCTTTAAAAAGTCCCAAAGCACATTACAGACATGAAGGTGCGCTCCACTTCTGTAACGTAGGAAATAGTTCACCCAAGTTAGGCTCAGCAAGCTCTCGGAAACAGAACTGTGTTCATGACCAAATAATCTACTTTAGTGGTATTGAGTAAAGGACAAATATTGACCAGAACAAGGGATAATCTTCCTGCTTTTCATGAAAATAGTGATATGGTGTCTCTTATATCCACCAGAGAGCAGATAAGACCTCAGTTTAACATTTTATCCAGAAGACCAACAGTGTAGCACTCTCTCTGTGCTGCTTTGGAGTGTTTGCCTAGATTTCTGGGCTCATGTCACTAAAGAAGAGAACAACCCCACAGCTTCTGACTCAGAGACCAGGTGCAACTAGCAAAACCACCTCCAACACTTGACACAAAGCTAGTAATTCTGCACAGGGAGGTTGTCTCTCCTGCCAACTCCTGCTGTCAGACTAAGTCAGAGGGCTCCTTATGCTTTGGTTTGGAACTCACAACAAAGACACAGATTAGTTTATCTGATGTCAAACTCTGTTTCAAAGTGGAAATCCGTGACAAATAGATGACTTATAAGATCAAATGAGTAACAAATGCTTCAAAGATTCCACAGGATTTATTATTCCATCAGTAGAGTATCGGTATGATAAGAAAAAACATTTAATAAAGTTCTTGGTCTATTATCTCCAAAATTGTCATATGAAAGATTGCAGATTCTGGAGAATTCTGTATTAAATACGGCTTTCTTGTCCTGGAGAAACATACTCAATTTGTTAGTTAGAAAGCTCCCTATTAGAGGCCTGAGACTATAGAATACACGGTCCTTAGGACCCCTCTCACTCGAGAAGTAATCCAGCACAGGGTAAAATTAATGAGCTGAGGTTGGTTTTCTAGTTAATTAAAGGGATGAGGTGCCTTGCCTTTGTCTTATCTATTGATATATTCTTGTAATAAATAATCAGCCCTGTGGTTCTGCCCTGACACTTCCTGTCCTGTAGAAATCCTCCATTCCAAAACTGTAGGTCACAACCCCAAGAACAAATCTAAACAATGCAAATTCCAGATGAACAGGTGATCCACAAGGTCATTCAATTAATCAAACTATAAAGGGAATATGATTTTGGCACCGCACTAACCCACGTAGGCAGCTCTTCAGTTTATTGGAATGGCACAGACTCAAAAGGCAGAATGACCCTAAGACATAAAAAGTAAGATGAACATCCTTCCAAATTTACATTGCAATAGCCTTTACCTGAGCAAGGCCTCTATGCAAAGACAAGCTTGTCCAAATAGCAAACTTGTACTGTGTTGGATTCAACTGTTTTAAGTAGTTTTTAACATGTATAGTGTTTAATACACCTCAAGTGGCTACACAAGGAATGGACGCTTCCTAGTTTATTGGTTCGTCCATCAGGTAAATACATGTTTTCTCACTGGTTGGTTTTGCCACAGGTATCTAATAGGTTTCCTGACTGGACGATTGTTAGCTAAGGAGTACCTCTTATCTCAGGTAAAGGTGTCGTTTATTGTTAATACCTCTCTTGCTTATCTCTCACTCCTGACTCTATCTCTCTCTCTTGCTCTCTTCCCCCCACCACCCACGCGTCCCCCCACCCCCACCCCTGGCCCTAGCTCATCTTTAGTTCCTTTTGTCTCAGCGCATCTCCTTGTAGTAAAGCTAGTGCTACGTGCTCTGTGACTGTTTCTTTGTTTTAAACTTTTCCAGTGAAACTTTGTGAAGAACCAAGTTGTTTCCAACTCTTTCTTGGAGTCCTGAAAGAACCTGCGGATTCGAAAATAACTGGGTCCTACAGCTATAAAAATCTCACATGTTTTATTATTCACTTGTCGGATTCATGGATGGCGAGGCCAATATTTGTTGCCCATCACTGAGAAGGCAGTCTGCCATCCCCTAATTAAGGTGATGATGAACGATCTTCTCTACAGATTTTCCTGTAAAGGTGCTTGCCCAGTGTTCTTGGGGTCTGGTGTTCCAGGGTTTAGATCCAGGGACGTCGACATAATGGTGATATATTTCCACGTCAGGATAGTGTGTAGGTTGGTAGGGAACCTGAAGAAGGTAGTATTGCCCTGTGTCAGCTGCCTTTGTCCTTTGGCGGATGTTATGGGCTTGGGGTGCGCTGCTGAAGTAGCCAAGGTGAACATCTGAAGCTCATTTTGCAGACAGTATGTACTGCAGCTATGGTGCACTAAATGAAAAGGGTGTGGTTAGGGTGGTGCAAGGAGTACCATTGAACCAAATTGCTTTATCCTTGATTGACTGAGCTTCTTGAGAGTTGTTGGAACTACACTCATCTGGAAAATATTCCAGATTTGTGCCTTTTGAATGTCGGAAAGGCTTTGGGATGGCAGGAAGTGACTCACTGAGCATGAGATACCCACTCTTGCAGCCATAGTATTTCGGTGTCTAGTCCAGTTAAAGTTCTTTCAATATTTGGCAATGGCATTGCCATTTAATATTAGGGGTACAATCTGTCTTGTTGGAGATGGTCATTCTGTGGTACTTTTGTGGTACGAATCATTACTTCTAATATAATCATTCCACTCTTTTAAATCTACACATTATTCTGCATTCTGTTATTGTTTTACCTTGTACTACTTCAATGCACTGTGTAATGAACTGATCTGTATGAATGGTATGCAAGACAAGCTTTTCACTGTACCTCGGTACATGTGGCAATAATAAACCAATAATAAAATAATACCAATTTTACTCCAGACCTCATGCAGCTTTGGTCTAAACATGGACCAAAGAGCTGAATTCTAGAGATGAGGAGAGAGAGACCACCCTTGACACCAAGGTGGAATTTAGGGAAGTGCTGCATCAAGTAATGATTTGCCACTCATTAGACCACATCTGCATGTTGTTTCGATCTTGCTGTGTGCAGGCATGGACCACTTCACTACCTTAGGAGTTGCAAATTGAATTGAACATTGTGCCAGCATCAGTGACCATCCCCACATCTGACCTTATGGAGGATGAAGCAACAGAAGATGTTAGACCTAGGACACTGCCCAGAGGATCTTTGCAGCAAAGTCCTGCGGCTGAGATAATTGACGTCCAACTAATCTTGTGAGTTGTTGGAGCCGCCTTCATCCAGGAGGTATTCCTGGCGTATACCTTGTGTCAGGAAGGCTTTTGGGTGACAGAAAGTGGGACTCACTCACCTGCTCTTGTAGCCGTGTATTTATGTGTCTGGTTCAGTTAAAATTCTACAGGTTCTCAGGGCATTGACTTATATGACACCAACCAGTGAAGCATCTTCTGCTGACTTCTGTTTTACGAGGACTACTTGATGCTGCACCTTGGTGTCAAGGGCAGTCTCCCTCTCCTCATCTCTGGAATTCAGCTCTTTGGTCCATGTTTACACCAAGGCTGCATGAGGTCTGGAGTAAAATTGGTATTGGTTTATTATCGCCACATGTAACAAGGTACAGTGAAAAGCTTGCCTTGCATACTGTTCATACAGATCAATTCATTATACAGTGCATTAAGGTAATACAAGGTAAAACAATACAGAATGCAGAATAATGTGTAGATTTAAAAGAGCAAAATGATTATAATAGAAGTAATGAGTGGATCTGCAGAGGGCAGCTTGCAACGAGTCAGCATGCATCTTGCAATTGAAACCCAATCTGACCATCAGTACTTTTTTCATTTCATAAATAAACTTTATTCATAATAAAAATATATACAAAGGAATAAACACAGTGCAAAGTTCTTTGTATTCTTAATGTCATTTGGTTAATAGTGTTGGAACATTTTTTTTACATTTGCACCATTGCCACTCATGGCTCCTGGGGTGATACACCCTTCTGTTGTTGGAGGGACTTCCCCACTGGAATCAAACCCTCAATCTCCAGGACCCTAGACTGTGGTCCATCCCCACAGAGCCTTAGCATTGGCTGCACCGAGCTTCAGTGCGTCCCTCAGCACATACTCCTGCAGCCTGGAATGTGCCAGTCAGCAGCATTCCCTTACGGACATCTCGCTGTTCTGGAAGACCAACAAGTTTGGGGCAGACAAAGAGTGTCTTTCACTGAGTAGGGTGATCTTCCAGCAGCACTTGATGTCCATTTCTATTGTCCATAGTTACATAATCAATGCCTTGATTAAATAAAAGCATTTGGATTAACTGATCAGCAGCATAATTCCATTGCACTTCTTCATTGTAAATATGATTCTATCAATGGGTATACCCTTCTGCATTATCTTATGATAGTTAAAAGAACAGTTTGACCTATTGCTCTTTTTATGCAGCTTTAAAGTAGATTTCATAAAGAAAAGGACATCCATTTTTACTAAGTTAGCAAAGATGACCTTATCTGAGAAACAAACGATCAAAAAAGAGCAGTAAACCCTGACAACCAATCAGCACTATCCAGCCCAGGGAAAGCCACTCAGTATGAGCAAAGGTGGGACGTTAAATTGAATTTGGGCTCCAATTACATAAACTTAGCTCTTTTCATTAGAAACCTCTAGAAGCTAATTAAGCAGGATGAAGCAATAGTGTATCTGCCAGTGTCAGATTACTTGTCAAAAGTCGGGGTGAAAAATGCAAATTAGGTAGAAGTGACAAATGGACATTTGAGCCTATGTTATCTCATGCAGTCCACTCTTAACTGGACAATTACCTTTTATGAGAGGCGTTTTTCAAATGTCACCAATTTTAATAACAACTGGCACGTCAATCAGGAAATAGAAGACTTAAGCAAGTGTCTTACAAGGCAGTGTTAGGTTGGAGATTCTGAGTGATAAATATTTACTGCTCATGGTCTGGGTGTTGGCAGAACCAAAATAAGATAATAGGGATAATCCTGGGAATTATAGACCAGTGAGTCTTACATCAGATGTGGGTAAACTATTGGAGAGGATTCTTTGGGACAGGATTTACGAGCATTTGGAGAAGCATAGTCTTATTAGGGATAGTCAACATGGCTTTGCGAGGGGCAGGTCGTGCCTCACAAGCTTAATTGAGTCTTTTGAGGAGGTGACAAAACAAATAGATGAAGGTAGAGTGGTGGATGTGGTGTATATGGACTTTAGTAAGGCATTTGACAAGGTCCCTCATGGTAGGCTCATCCAAAAAGTCATGAGGCATGGGATCCCTGGAGACTTGGCTGTGTGGATTCAGAATTGGCTTGCCCACAGAAGGCAAGAGGGTGGTAGTAGATGGAGCGTATTCTACCTGGAGGTCGGGGACTAGTGGTGTTCCACAGGGGTCTGTTCTGGGAACCCTGCTCTTTGTGACTTTTATAAATGACTTGGATGAGGAAGTGGAGGGGTGGGTTAGTAAGTTTGAAGATGATACAGAGTTTGGAGGGGTTGTGGATAGTGTAGAAGGTTGTCATAGGTTATAATGGCATATGGACAGGATGCAGAGCTAGGCAGAGGAGTGGCAGATGGAGTTCAATCCAGAAAAGCATGATGTGATACACTTTGGAAGATCAAACTTGAAGGCAAGTACAAGGTTAATGGCAGGATTCTTAGCAGTGTGGAGGAACAGAGGGATCTTGGGGTCCACGTCCATAGATCCCTCAAAGTTGCCGTGTATTGATAGGGTGGTTAAGAAGGCGTATGGTGTGCTGGCATTCATTAGTCGGGGGATTGAGTTCAAGAGCCATGAGGTAATGTTGCAGCTCTATAAAACTCTAGTTAGACCACACTTAGAGTATCGCATTCAGTTCTAGTCGCCTCATTATTGGAAGGATGTGGAAGCTTTAGAGAGGGTGCAGAGGAGATCTACCAGAATGCTGCCTGGATTAGAGAATTGTCCTACGAGGAAAGGTTGAGTGAGCTAGGGCTTTCTCTTTGGAGCGAAGCAGGATGATTGATTGAGGTGATTGATAAACAGAGTGGACAGCCAGCACCTTTTTCCCAGGACGACAATGGCCAATACCAGACGACATCCATTTAAGGTAAGTGGAGGAAACTTTAGGGGAGATGTCAGAGGTAAGTTTTTCACACAGAGGGTGGTGGATGCCTGGAATGTACTGCCAGGGGTGGTGGTAGAGGCTTATACAATAGGGACATTTAAAAGACTCTTGGATAGGCACCTGGATGTAAGAAAAATGGAGGGACATGGGCTGTGTAAGAGAGAAGGGTTAGACTGACCATGGTGTCGGTTTATATATGTTGGCACAACATTGTAGGCTGAAGGGCCTTTACTGTGCTGTACTGTTCTATGTTCTTAAGTTCCAGGAGACCTGAGTTCGATTGCCCAATAATCCAAGTAGTTTCTTCACGTTGCATTAGTAGTCACAGTCAGGTACCCATCCGAATTCTTGTAAGGACGTGCAACAAATGCATGCTCATGGTATGACCCACTGCTCCAACTTCTAGCTGGTCCTTCTATGTTGTGGTATTTGATTGGAAGGTGGGAGACAATGGGTACGGGTAAAGGGAATGAGCTTTGATCGGCAGGATGTCGCAATTGGCAGGTGGTCCAGAAGCCTGAAGTCCCACACCACCTGGTTCAAGAACAGCTACCTCCCTTCAACCTTCCTGTTCCTGAACCAAACTGCACAACCCTAATTACTACCTCAGATAGCCACACTGTGATCACTTTGACCACTTTATATTACCATGAGCTTTGTTTTTATGTTCCAATTGTATTCTTTCTTGTATAATTTATGTTTTTCTTGTGAATGTTGTGTCTCTGATGCTATGTGCCCGTGATGCTGCTGCAAGTAAGATTTTCATTGCACCTGCGCACACATGTACTCGTGCATATGACAATAAACTCGACTTTGACTTTGATGCACCCCAGGATTCTGTCCTGGGCCCCAGCTTTTCACTATATGACTTTAAGGATGGAAATGGTGGCGTATACTCAAGTTGGTAGATAATAAACATTAATAAGCTCAGCTTGTTGTGTAGATAGCATCAAGAGGTTACAAAATAATAAGCTCAACTGATGTGTCTTCAAATTCTCCCAAAATTTACTCCTTACCCTTCAGTTCTGCACAGTATCCTACTTCCTATTCAGCTTACTTCTTCATATCTTCCTGAGGTTGCAAACAGCCAAGTTCATTATTGAAAATCAATTAAAAACTACAGATGCAGGAAATCTGAAAGTCTTCAGACTTTGTAGGATCAAAGGTTATGGAGGACAGACAGGAAAATCAGAAATGAAAGCAGCAGTTAAGATCAGCACAGTTAATTGAATGGTCGAGTGCCCTGAAAGGGCTGTGTGACCTATTTCTGCTTCTACAGTATATCTTATGTCCTTCTATTTTTAACAGGGACAAACTGTTCAACTTAGTTGTTGGCTGATCTGTACTTCAACCCAGTTTAGCCATCTTAATACCATCCCCAATAAAATGCTGTCAGGCTCAGACCTAGAAATGCAACCAGCCCTAACCCAAAGTCTTTTCAAGGGGAGCGTTCCAGATTTCTGTTGTCCAGAGGTTACTTTCTGGAACATTTTATGAAAACTTTCCTTCTCATGTACACTGCAGTGAGTAGCCAATACCTCTAAACTCAATTTATCCCTGTTCTAGCAGCTTACACTGCTAAAAACAATCATGTACTTGGATACTTCCTGGATAGTTATGTCCCCTTTGACATTCAGTAACTTTTATCAGTGCACCATAGAAAGCATCCTATCTGGATTCATCACAGCTTGGTATAGTAACTGCTCTTCCCAGGACCTCAAGAAACTACAGAGAGTTGTGGACACAGTCCAGCACATCACAGAAACCAGCCTCCCCTCCATGGACTCTGTCTACACCTCTCGCTGCCTCAGTAAAGCAGCCAACAAAATCAAAGACCCCACCCATCTGGGTCATTTTCTTTCTCCCATCAGGCAGAAGATACAGGAGCCTGAGGGCACGTACCACCAGGCTCAAAGACAGCTTCTATCCCACTGTGATAAGACTATTGAACAGTTTCCTTAAACGATGAGATGGACTCTTGACCTCACAATCTACCTTGCTATGACCTTGCAGCTTATTGTCTACCTGCACCACACTACCTCTGTAGCTGTGACACTTTACTCTGTATTCTGTTATTGTTTTCACCCTGTACTACCTCAATGCACTGTGTAATGAATTGATCTGTATGAACAGTATGCAAGACAAGTTTTTCACTGTACCTCAGTACAAGTGACAATAATAAACCAATACCAATACCAATAGTTTGCACATCATTATGGTTACATCATATGGGATAAATCTTGCAGTTGGTTCCACTGTGTCTCCATCATCATATGCTGCATTATTACAAGCACTTTCAATAGATTACATTCAGCTCCATGAGCCTGCCCCACTATTTAATATGATCATGACTGGTTCAACCTTGGCCTCAACACCCCTTCTCCACCCTCTCTCCATATCTACGGACTCCCTTGTAGCTTAAGTGTTTGTCAGTTTCCATCTTGAATATGGTTAATAACTCTGCCTCCAAGGTCAGGGAAGGAGAGACTTCCAGAGATTCAAAACCTCTTGAGAGAAGAAATTTCTCTTCATCACAATCTTAGACAAACCCTTATTTGAAACTATGACCCCTAGTTCGAGTTATCCTCACTACAGGGACCATCATCTCAGCAACCACCCTGTCATTCCCACCTTAGAATTCTAACTAATTCAATAAGATTGCCTCTCATTCTCTAAACTCCAACGAGTATGGGTCCAAACTACTCAATATCTCTTGATACATCAACCTTTTCATCCCAGAAATCAAGCCAGTGAACGTTCTGTGTCCTGTCTCCTTCCTGAGATATTGAAAACAAACGATAGGAGTACTGGATTGGAGAGTATAAGGAGAGGTTGGACAAACCTGGATGGTTTTCAGAGAAACAAAGGGCTGCAGATGCTGGAATCTAGATGAAAAACACGATGATGCTGGAGGAACTCAGCAGGCCAGGCAGCATCTGTGGAGAAAAGCAGGCAGTCAACGTTTTGGGTCAGGCCCCTTCCTCAGGTCCTGAAGAAGGGTCCTGACCCAAAATGTTGACCGCCTGCTTTTCTCCACGGATGCTGCCTGGCCTGCTGGATTTTTTTCTCTGGACTGTTGGAGGCTGAGGGGTGACCTGTTGGAAAGATATAACATAGTGAGGGGGCATATCTATGGTAGATAGTCAGAGTCTTTTCCCCAGGGTAGAAATGTCAAATACTGGAGGGTGTAGCTTTAAGGTGAGAGGGGGAAAGTTTAAAGGAGATGTGCGGGGCAAGTGTTTTTACACAGAGAGTGGTGGGCTCTGAGAACATGCTGCCAGGGCTGGTGGTGGAAGCAAACATAATAGTGGCATTTAAGAGACATTTAGACAGGCACATGAACAGGCAGGGAATGGAGGGATATGCAGGTAGATGGGATTAGCTTAAGTTGCCATCATGGTTGGCACAGACATCGTGGGCTGAATGGCCTGTTCCTGTGCTGTCCTGTTCTATATTCTGACATGTCTATCCATGGCCTCCTCTACTGCCATGTTGCGGCCAGGCGCAGGTTGGAGGAACAACACCTCATATTCCGCCTTGGGAGTCTCCAACCTGATGGCCTCAACATCGATTTCTCTAACTTCCGGTAACCTCATCCCTTCTTTTTCTTCCCCCCCACTGCTTTGTCTTCCCTTATTCCTGTAGCTCCTTTCCCCCGCCTTGATGACCTGCCCATCTCTTCTCCTCCTCTCCCCCATCCTTTATTCCATGGTCCACTGCCCTCTCCTACCGGATACCTTCGTCTTCAGCCCTCGACCTCTTCTCCCTATCACCTCTCAGCTTATTACATCTTCTCTCCCTCCCCCACCCACCTACATTCCCCCCTCACCTGAACTGACCCATCACCTGAACTCACCTGTCACCTGCCTGCGTGTGCTCCTCCCCTCCCCACACCTTCTTTCTTTTTCAATATTTTTATTAATTTTCAAATTAATACAGATTAATACATATAACATTGGTAATTATACACAAACCAGCAACAAAAGAAACACACTGAGCATGATTTAGTGTTAAAAACTATTTTATTAATCACTACTTATGATAATACGTAAAATAAAAGTAAAACTGTTAGTATGTTAGAATTCAAAAATGTTAAACCTTGAACGTTAACCCCAAAACTAAACTCTTCGTGTGTGTGTGTGGCAAAGTCCCAAACTCCAAGTTCCGGAATGGTTCTTAAAGTTCAGTTCCGCAAGCCATAAGGTGAAACATGAGCAAGGGCTTCTTCAACAACCACCGTTGTCTGAAGATAAGATGTAGATGTAGAAAAACATAGAGAGAGTACATACGAAATCCAAATGTTCCACGATGGAACCCAAACGACACTCCAGTGTTTACTCGGTAGTGACTTCCTCACCCCGAAAAGCATCCAAACCGTGGTCGTCCACACACAAATACCTGTTTCCTTCTACAGGTCAGCAACAAAGTGAACTCCACCGGATTACTTCCAACTTCCATACATGGATTTCAGTGGCAAACACAGTTATTGTTTCTCATCCATCGATAGAGAAAACAAGCAGGCTGGTGTCTCTCTCCCTTCTCTCTCTCTCTCCTTCTTCTTCTGACTTCTTCAACAACGTCATTACGTCCTTTATCTTCTATTGACGTAAGCACGCCCCACACACACATACACACACACTCTCTATCTTAAAGGGACTTTCACTGAGTCCGTAACATTATACACATAATACAAAGAGATCGGGAGGACAATCATGACATATATAGTCATAAAGAATAAAAAATATATTATCGGCCCCACGGTTTCTTAGTAAACGAATATATTACAAAAAAAATCAAAAAGACAAAGAAAAAGATTTATTGTATAAAAAAAACCCAAATCGAAAAAAATTGTAGGTAATAAAATGAAACAAACTAAAAAAAATTTCAAAAGAAAAAAACACTGGACTGATATTTCTCGATGAACAAAGAGCATTATTATGTCGTCAACTCCACTCCTCTAAGTTCAAAGATTATTGAAAAGGGATCTATATCATATGAAAATATTGAATGAATGGACTCCAAACTTCCTCAAATTTAAGCAAAGAATCAACAGTGCCACTCCTAATTTTTTCTAAGTTTAAACATGATATAGTTTGAGAAACCCATTGAAAAGCAGTGGGGGGTATTGGATCCTTCCACTTAAACAAAATGGATCGCTTGGCGATTAATGTAACAAAGGCAATCATACAACAAGCAGCAGCAGATAAGTGGCCAGATTCCATCATTGGTAGCCCAAAAATTGCAGTGATTGGGTGAGGTTGTAAATGAATATTCAATACAGTTGAAATAATGTTAAAAATGTCTTTCCAATATTTTTCCAAAAGAGGACAGGACCAAAACATATGTGTCAGGGAAGTCACCTCCGAATTACATCTATCACATATAAGATTTATATGGTGATAAAAACGGGCTAACTTGTCCTTCGACAT
The DNA here is from genome assembly GCF_009764475.1 of Pristis pectinata. Classification (NCBI taxonomy): domain Eukaryota; kingdom Metazoa; phylum Chordata; class Chondrichthyes; order Rhinopristiformes; family Pristidae; genus Pristis; species Pristis pectinata. The sequence goes on from NC_067412.1 coordinate 94,915,498, forward strand.
ATGGGTCCTGTGAACCACCTTAAATTGTATCAAAGAGTGTCTGGCACACATTGAAGATGTATTAACTAATTGAAGAATTTTCTTCCATGTCTCTGTGGATAAAAGTATCTGAAGTTCTCTTTCCCATTCATTCTTAATTTTATCAAGTGTCTCTGGACGTATTTTCATAATCAGATCATAAATTATTGCTATCAAGCCCTTCTGATAGGGATTAAAGCCTAAAATTTTTTCTGTAATTTCAATTTTATATGGAGTCGGAAAAGAAGGCATAGTAACTTTTAAAAAATTTCTAATCTGTAAGTATCGAAAAAAGTGTGATCTAGGCAAATTGTATTTGTTAGACAACTGTTCAAAAGATAATAAACAGTTATCAATGATTAAATCACAGAAACATGTTATTCCCTTCATTTTCCATAAAGAAAAAGCTGAGTCGATTCTGGATGGTTGAAAGAAAAAATTAGATTGAATGGGGCTTGATAAATTAAATTTATTCAATCCAAAGAATTTATGGAATTGAAGCCCTATTCATATTGTATGTTTAACTATTGGGTTAGTCATTTGCTTACTCAGTTTAGTAAGTGTAAAAGGTAGTGAGGCTCATAAAATAGAAACTAATGAAAATCCTTGCATTGATTCATACTCAAGGTATACCCATTTGGGACATTGAATTACATCTAAATCTTGTGCCCAAAAAATTAAATATCTGATATTAATTGCCCAATAATATAATCTAAGGTTAGGCAAAGCCATACCACCATCCTTTTTTTAATTTTTGTAAATATTTCTTACTTAACCTTGGGTTTTTATTCTGCCATATATATGAAAGAATTTTAAAATAAATAGTGTCAAAAAAAGATTTCGGGATGAAAGTTGGAATCGCCTGAAATAGATATAGAAATTTTGGTAAAATATTCATCTTAGCCTCATTAATTCGGCCTATCAATGATAGAGATAATGGGGACCATTTTGTAAATAATTGTTTAATGTGATCAATTAAAGGTAACAAGTTAACTTTAAACAGGTCCTTATGCTTCTTGGTAATTTTAACACCCAAATACATAAAATGGTCTGTTACTAACCTAAATGGTAATTGCTTATAAAATGGGGTTAATATTTAATGGAAAGAGTTCACTCTTATTAAGATTTAATCTATAACCGGAAAAAAACACTAAACTGAGCAAGCAGTGATAACACTGCAGGGATGGATTCCTCCCAATTAGAAATATAAAGTAACAAGTCCCCTGTCCACGAGTGATACCAAATATGTTAAAAGAATCCCGAAGGGCAATTGCCAAGGGTTCCAAAGCAATATCAAATAATAAAGGACTTAGAGGGCAAACCTGTCTAGTACTTTAAAAAAGCCTGAACAGAGGGGATCTCTGATTATGAGTAAGTATTGAAGCCATAGGTGTATGATAACTCAATTTGATCGCAGATATAAAATTGGGACAAAAATTAAATTTCTTAAGTGTATTATATAAATATTCCCATTCGACTCTATCAAACGCCCTTTCAGCATCTAATGAGATAACACATTCTGGAATTTTGGATGAGGGGGTATATATAATTTTCATTAACCTCCTAATGTTAAAATGCAGATAACGATTCTGGATAAATCCTGTCTGGTCATCAGGGATAATTCGTGGAAGAACCTTTTCCAATCTAGAAGCCAATATTTTGGAAAATATTTGGGAATCCACATTTAATAAAGAAATGGGTCTATAGGATGCACATTCAGTGCCATCTTTATCCTTTTTAAGAATTAAATAGCTTCATAAAAGGATTGTGGTAGTTTACTCACTGATAGGGAATCTTTAAAAATTTGTCCTAACCAGGGAGAAAGAAGATCAGAAAAGGATTTTAAAAATTCAACTATATAGCCATCAGGATTGGGTGTTCTATCTGAATTCATTGAAAAAATTGCTTTCTTTATTTCTTCCTCCGAAACGGGTGCATCTAACATTGAACATTCATTACATGATAATTTCGGAGTCTTCAGGTCCCTTAAAAATTCATGCATTAATGTAGAATCCTCAGGGCATTCTGACTGGTATAAAGAAGTATAAAATTCTTGAAAAGATTTATTAATTTGTTCATGGTCTACCGTATAGTTACCATCTGGTTTACGAATTTTAATAATCTGACATTTAATTGAAGCAGCTTTCAGTTGATTGGCAAGCAATCTACCAGATTTGTCACCATGTATATAAACCTGACTTCTGGTTTTAAGTAATTGATTTTGAATTGGAGATGTTAATAGTAAACTATGTTGTCATTGAAGTTCTCTTCTCTTTCTATAGAGCTCCAAATTAGGAGCATCAGAATATTTTTTATCTATTTCTTTAATCTTACCAGCCAATATACATACTTCATTTATAGTTCATTTTTTCAATCCAGCAGAATATGAAATAATTTGACCGCGAATATATGCTTTAAAAGTATCCCATATTATCCCACTTGAAATTTCTTCAGTAAAATTAGTTAAAAAGAAAAATGAAATCTGTTCTTTAATAAATTGGACAAAGTCTAAATCTTGCAATAGAGAAGGATTGAATCGCCATTGTCTGACGCCAGAGGATACATCTGCTAATTTAATTGATAATTTCAACGGCGCATGATCAGAAATGGCAATTGCATCATATTTAGTCAATAATAAATGGAGCTAATCTAGCATCGGTAAAATCCTCGAGTAATTATGATAAACATGAGAAAAAAATGAAAATTCTTTATCATATGGGTGTAGAAATCTCCAAACATCTAAAATTCCAGAACCAACTTAAAAGGAATTAATAAAGACAGCGGATTTGTTTGGAAGTGCAGGATTCGACACCGATCTATCCATCGGAGGGTTTAAAACAGCAGTTGAAATCTCCAACCATAATCAAAGTATATCTATTTAAATTAGGAAAAGATGCAGATAAATGTTTAAAAAATTCAGGATGATCAACATTAGGTGCACAGACATTAACCATAACAACTTTTTTATTATGAAGTAAGCCAGTAATTAATAAAAATCTACCATTTGGGTCTGAAATTATCTCATAATGAACAAATGAAACTGAGGAGTCTATAAAAATAGAGACTCCTTTCACTTTTGATTGTGAATTAGAATGGAACTGTCAACCCCTCCAAAATCTAGAAAAGCATTGATTATCCTCTCTCCTAATATGAGTCTCCTGCACAAAAGTAAACTGAGCATTACCACCTTCTTATTCTGGCTTCTGCCCTCTTCCTTTCCAGTCCTGATGAAGGGTCTCAGCCCGAAACGTCGACTGGTTTATTTCCCTCCATAGATGCTGCCTGACCTGCTGAGTTCCTCCAGCACGTTTTGTGTATTTACAGAGGTAGGATTAGGATTGTTAGGAGTTGATTAAAACAGGAAGAGAAAGTGGAGAGGTGAAGGTAGAGACTGCAATTTACATGGGGCCTTATGCAGCCACAGGACACAAACATTCTGGACAGACAACTTCTTATTCAGGGTTAGTAGCCTGATGTTCTAGATGCTCAACTCAGTTTGTCAAAGGTGTCAGAAGTTCTGCTGACATTCACAAGTTGTCCATCGCAGTGAAGGGAACTGGTGAGAGCTGACCCATGGCAGCTGATCCAGTACCTTATAGCTGGTGTTGGGTTTGGATAGGACGTTGGTACCTGCAGCATGACAACAGTTTTCTTGCTCCTGACCATAAGTAGGGCTGCTCACTGAGGAAGTCAGGGAAGTGCAGCTTAAATTTCCTGTTGTCATTTTAGTGTGACCACTAGATGGTGCAGAATGACTAGGATTTATATTGGTGTAACGCACACAAGATGCTGGAGGAACTCAGCAAGCCAGGCAACATCAGTGGAAGGAAATAAGCAGTCGACGTTTTGGGTCGAGAGCCTTCATCAGGACTCAAACTGAAACGTTGACTGTCTATTTCCCTCCATAGATGCTGCCTGACCTGCTGAGTTCCTCCAGCATTTTGTGTGTGTTGCTCCAGATTCCAGCATCTACAGAATCTCTTGTGTCTCTGTCAAGGGCAAATTATTATCGTTTTACTTAATCACTTCCTTTCTTAATTCAGATATTGCAGCAGGCCCAAGTCTATTGACACAGACTCCAGCCCTAGCAATGTATCCTTTAAAGCTCAGATTACTTGCTGCTCTGATGTACTTTGAATTTTGTCAATAATGGATCATTGCTTGAAAAACACTCTGATGCTGGAGAAACTCAGCAGGCCAGGCGGCATCCGTGGAGAAAAGCAGGCGGTCAACATTCCAGGTCAGGACCATTCTTGTTGACCGCCTGCTTTTCTCCACGGATGCTGCCTGGCCTGCTGAGTTCCTCCAGCATCAAAGTGTTTTTCATCTTGATATTCCAGCATCTGCAGTCCTTTGTTTCTCATGAATCACTGCTTACTCTGTTCCAGTGTTGATGGTTGTATCTACAAGCCACCAAGATCCAAAACCCCAGAACTTAAGATTTTAAGATATCTTTACTAGCCACATGTACATCGAAACACACAGTGAAATACATCTTTTGCGCAGAGTGTTCTGGGGGCAGCCCGCAAGTGTCGCCACACTTCCGGCGCCAACATAGCATGCCCACAACTTCCTAACCTGTACGTCTTTGGAATGTGGGAGGAAACCGGAGCACCCAGAGGAAACTACCCAGCCCGGTTCAGGTATCAGTCCAATCAACTTCACCTGATCTGCTTCAAATGCATCAACATTCTTCCTTTAATAAGGAGATCAATACTGCCCACAGTACTCCAGATGTGGTCTCACCAATAATTGAAACATAACCTCTGAACTTTTGTAATCAATTCCCCTCTCAATAGATGACAACATTCTGTTAGGTTTCCAAATAACTTGTATGCCTGTGAACTAGTAAATTGGTTTATTATTGTCACATGTACTGAGGTACAGTGAAAATCTTGTCTTGCGTACCGTTCATATAGATCAATTCATTACACAGTGGACTGAGGTAGTACAAGGTAAAACAATAACAAAATGCAGAATAAAGTGTTACGATTCCAGAGAAAGTGCAGTGCGGGCAGATAATGAGGTGCAAGGTCATAACAAGGTAGATTGTGAGGTCAAGAATCCATTTTATCGTACTAGGGAATTGTTCAATATTCTTACAACAGTAGGATAGAAGCTGTCCTTGAGCCTGGTGGTATGTGCTTTCAGTCTTTACACTAGCCTTTTGCAAAGTATGTTCCAGAACACCCAGACCCCTCTGTATTTCAGAGCTCTGCACTTCTCTTACCTTCTAGATAATACATTTTGTTTTTATTTTTTCCTGCGTAAGCAAACAATTTCACATTTTCCCAAATCTTGTGAACATCTTACATAGAACGTGCAACATCATAAGAAGGGCATTTTCTACAACCTGTTTCCATTTTCGTGACTGAACTGCACTATACATGTGGATGGAACAAATCCTGCTTTATTACAACTTCAATTTTGCTTAGCATTGATTTTGGCACTGAGTTTGTGCCTATGTAACTGCTATGCTTTGATGCAACCCTTTCTTTATGATTCTTGGGGTCCATTGTAGCATTGTATATGTGATCTCTACAATCTGAAGAGCTGATACTGTGTCAAACTCAGGAGAGTCACCAATGATTCTATAGAATATCATGTCATTACTCTTAGATTTGAATGTCATTTGGAATGAAATTGTTCTCAGAATTGATTGGTAGCATTATGGATTGCATAGAAGATTGCCAAAGGATTGTGGGATATAGATCAGTTGTATACATGGGCAGAGAAGTGGCAGATGGAGTTTAATCTGAGCAAATGTGATGTGCTGTATTTTGGGAGATTGAACATAAAAGGTGAGTAAACAGTTAATGGCAGGATCCTTAACAACATTGATGAACAGAGGGGTCTTGGCTTCCAGGTACATGGCTCCCTAAAAGTGGGCATGCAGGTTGATAGGGTGCTAAAGAAGGCATATGGCATGCTTGCCTTCATTAGTTGGGGCATTGAGTTCAAAAGCGAGGAAGTTATGTTACAGCTTTATAAAACTCTGGTTAGGCCACATCTAGAGTATTGCATTCAATTCTGGTCACCCCATTATAGGAAGGATGTGGAGGCTTTAGAGAGGGTGCAGAGGAGGTTTAACCAGGGTGCTGCCTGGTCTGGAGGACATGTGCAATGAGGAGAGGTTGGACAAGCTGGGCCTGTTTTCTCTGTAGTGGCAGAGGCTGAGGGGAGATTTCATAGAAGTTTATAAAATTATGTGAGGCATAGATACAGCCAGTATCTTTTTCCCAGAATTGAAATGTCTAGTACTACAGGGCATGTATTTAAGGTGAAAGGGGGAAAGTACAGAGGAGATGTGTGGGGCAGAGCGTGGTGGGTGCCTGGAATGCTCTGCCAGGGGTGGTGGTAGAGGCAGATAGCACAGGAGCATTTAAGAGACTCTTAGATAGGCACATGGATAGGCAGAGAAGGAAGGGATATGGTCAATGTGCGGGGAAGAGGGATTATATTAGTTTGACACAACATCATGGGCTGAAGCATCTGTCCTGTGTAGTACTGTACTATTTATGTTCTATGTTCTAAATGACAAAGGTATCATAATATTGTATGGATATACCATTGATTAGACAGAGAAGGGCAACAAAAAAGATTGTTAAAGGTTTGTTCACTCATTGCATTGACAGGGAGCCTGTACGAAATGGTACATTGATCTGTGAGTTGCAAAAGTTCACTTCTAACCACAGCTGAGTTCTCTGATGAGCATAGCAAATCTGTACTCAGGATCATCAGAATTGTTGTTGACCTCTGCATTTACTTCAACACTTGCTACATGGTCTGATCCATTCAAGGGACTTTCTGAATGACAAGCTCTCACAAAATCAGAGTTTTCCACACCCTTTGCACCATTAGTAAGATATTCAGCTTTGTAGCTATTATTGCCACAATAATAGGACTGTTTTATATTATGTTCATCTCACTGATGCCAGCAATTGTTCTCTGCTGATAATTCAACAAAGTTCTGGTCTGGAGTTATTGTTTCCTCTGATTTTATTCACAGCAATGTTGTGTGGTCTTTCTACTTTAGCTGTGTTATTCTCTGAAAATGACAATGATCATGCTAACTCAAACAGTGGACAGTTTTGTATTGTGCTGAAGTTGTTCTGAGGTCATCTTTCTCCATTTCAAGCTCTCAGTAAAGATCAGAAAATTCAGAGTTTGCAACATGTTCTGTCAGATCCATGCAACATTAATCAATTATTTCATTTGATTCTTGTCTTGTGTGAGAGAACACAGTTGTCTCATACACCACATTCTCCAGTGGAGTGAAATGTGCAGTCTGCACAGTTTTGCTTCCGCTTAGTTAGCCATGATAGGTGATAATGTCTCATAAATACGCTACAGTTCTTCACCACCGTAGTAAGAGAAGGGCAGTTCTTTTCTTACAGTGTTTGCAATTCATTATCCCCAAAAATCTACAAAGCCTCATTTCCCAGCAGGACAGAACCGAGATGAGTTGGAATGTACATCAAATCTTGTGATCTGAGTCCATAGGACGCTCAAAGCGGCTGCGCAGGTTGACTCTGTAGTTAAGAAGGCATATGGTGTATTGTCCTTCATCAATCGGGGAATTGAATTTAGGAGCCGAGAGGTGTTGCAGCTATATAGGTCCCTGGTCAGACCCCACTTGGAGTACTGTGCTCAGTTCTGGTTGCCTCACTAGAGGAAATAGGTGGAAGCCATAGAGGAGATTTACAAGGATGCTGCCTGGAATGCGGAGCATGCCTTATGAAAGCAGGTTGAGGGAACTCAGCCTTTCCTCCTTGGAGAGATGGAGGATGAGGGGGGACCTGATAGAGGTGTATAAGATGATGAGAGGTATTGATCGGATAGATAGATAGATGGCTTTTCCCCAGGGCTGAATTGGTGGCCACAAGAGGACATAGGTTCAATGTGCTTGGGAGTAGATATAGAGGAGATGTCAGGGGTAAGTTTTTTACTCAGAGAGTGGTGAGTGTGTGGAATGGGCTGCCGGAAACGGTGGTGGAGGCGGATACAATAGGGTCTTTCAAGAAACTGTTAGATAGGTACATGGAGCTGAGTAAAATAGGTACATGGAGCTGAGGGCTATGGGTAAGCCTAGTAATTTCTAGGGTAGGGACATGTTCGGCACAGCTTTGTGGGCCGAAGGGCCTGAATTATGCTAAAGTTTTTCTATGTTCTATGTTCTATGTTCTATGAATGTCATAAGGCCAACCATGTCATTGATATTAATGGTATGAGAATGCAATATTGTTGCACTGAGCATTAATGTTTATTAAAACAAATATTTTCAATTAGTTTGCTTGCATAGACATTAATTAGGTGATCTGTTAGAATTCACTGTCTCTTTAGCGGTTGCTGGATTAATTGGCAATTTGACTCAGCTTTGGACACAGCATGAGAAGGATCATAGAGACACAAGAGACTGCAGATGCTGGAATCTGGAACAAAAAACAAATTGCTGGAGGAACTCAATGGGTCAGGCAGCATCTGTGGAGGGAAATGGACATTTCGATATTAAAGAATTAACTTCAGAACTATATTCTGGCCACTTTTCACACACCCAAAATGTTCAAATTCACAGCAATTGCACTTGCAGTTTATTCATTCTTGTTGCCAGTGTAACCTGTGACCAGTCAGCTCTTGATATGTGTCGTTAGTGAGACAAACTCATTGCTGCATGAAGGCAGCACACCCAGAACTACACACTGTCTTAAAGAGGAAATACTCACAGTATTTTTTACAAGGAAATGGAGTCATGGAGCCATTCAGATGTACAGCACTGAAATAGGCCCTTATGCCCACCATGTCAGTATCCATCTATACTAATCCTATTTATGTCTTAGCATTTTAGGTAACCATCCAAATGTAGTGAGAGTCTCTGCCTCCATGACCCTTTTAGTCAGTGTGTTCGAAATTCCAATCACCCTCTAGGTCCCTTCTGTTCCTTCTCTGCAAATCTGTGTCCTCTGGCTTTAGGCAACATTCCATCCACCCTATTTCGTCTTGGTATAACTTGATTTACCTTTTTTAGGCACTTCATCAACATTCGCTGCTCGAGTGAAAACAAACCCAGCCTTTCCTGTCTCTTCTCACAGACGAAATGCTCCATCCCAGGCAACATCCCGGCCTTCTCCAATGCAATCACATCCTTCCTGTGAGGACACAAGCGACTGCAGATGCAGGAGTCTGGAGCAAAACACAAAGAACTCAGTGGCTCTGGCAGCATCTTTGGAGGGAGAGGGCTGGTCGATGTCTCGGGTCGAGGTCCTGCATCAGGACTGAGGGTGCAGAGGGATGATAGTCAGTCTATAGGATTGAGAGGGAGGGGTGAGACAGTGGCTGGTAGGTGATAAGTGGAACCAGATTAGGGGAGGGTGATGGTCAGATGGCGGAGGGGAGAGTAGAAACAGGTGCCAGAAGCTGGGAGGTGATGGGTTGATATGACGAAGGGAATGGGGAGGGGGGGGAGTGTTGGGACAGAGGCTGGTAGGAGATCGGTGGATATAAGCAGGTGAAGCCATGTGGAAGAGCGGCTTCCTTCATTAGGAAGAAACACATCCCTCATACAGTGACCAGAACTACACACTACTGTGCCTGTTGAACTACACACTACTGCGCCTGTTGAACTACACACTACTGTGCCTGTTGAACTACACACTACTGTGCCTGTTGAACTACACACTACTGTGCCTGTTGAACTACACACTACTGTGCCTGTTGAACTACACACTACTGTGCTTGTTGAACTACACACTACTGTGCCTGTTGAACTACACACTACTGTGCCTGTTGAACTACACACTACTGTGCCTGTTGAACTACACACTACTGTGCCTGTTGAACTACACACTACTGTGCCTGTTGAACTACACACTACTGTGCCTGTTGAACTACACACTACTGTGCCTGTTGAACTACACACTACTGTGCTTGTTGAACTACACACTACTGTGCCTGTTGAACTACACACTACTGTGCCTGTTGAACTACACACTACTGTGCCTGTTGAACTACACACTACTGTGCCTGTTGAACTACACACTACTGTGCCTGTTGAACTACACACTACTGTGCCTGTTGAACTACACACTACTGTGCTTGTTGAACTACACACTACTGTGCCTGTTGAACTACACACTACTGTGCTTGTTGAACTACACACTACTGTGCCTGTTGAACTACACACTACTGTGCCTGTTGAACTACACACTACTGTGCCTGTTGAACTACACACTACTGTGCCTGTTGAACTACACACTACTGTGCTTGTTGAACTACACACTACTGTGCCTGTTGAACTACACACTACTGTGCTTGTTGCCTAAGTGTGTGCATCATAACCTTCCTGCTCTCACATTTTATGTCCCAGCTAGTTTCCTAGTTGCTTTCTGAACTACCGTATCTACCTGTGCTAACACACACAAAATGCTGGAGGAACTCAGTGGGTCAGGCAGCATCTATGGAGGGAAATGGACAGTCGACGCTTCAAACCGAGACCCTTCGTCAGAGTTGAAAAGAAAGAGGGCAGAAGCCAGGATAAAAGGCTGGAGGGAGGGGGAGAAGCACGAGCTGGCAGGTGATGGGTGAGGGGGGAAGGTAGGCGGGTGGGGGGAGGGGGGAGGTGGGGATGATGTGAAGAGCTGGGGGGGGTGATAGGGGGAAGAGGCAAAGGGCTGAAGGAATCTGATAGGAGAGGACAATGGACCATGGAATAAAGGGAAGGAGGTGGAGAACCAGAGGGAGGAAGGTGTGGGTGAGGGGCAGGTTGTTAGGGTGGGAGAGGGGAAAGAGAAGAGGTAATGTAGCCAGAGGAATAAGGGAAAATGGAGGGTGGGGGGTAAGAAGAAAAAAACGGGGGGGGGGGGGGAGGCGTGGTTACCGAAAGTTAACTAAATTGTTGATGCCGTCAGGTTGGAGACTACCAAGATGGAATATGAGGTGTTGTTCCTTTAATCTGCATTTAGCCTCAGCCTGGCAGCAGAGGAGACCATGGACAGACATGTCAGGGATCTTTGGACATGTACACCAATATCCCTCTGTTGCTCAATACTTCCAATGGTCCTACCATTCATTGTGTATTTTCTAGTCTAATTAGTCCTGATAAAAGGTATCACCTCATATCTTTCAGGATTAAATTCCATCTGCCATTGCTCTGCACATCTTGGCAAGTTCCATCAAAATTAGTGAACATACAAAACCTTATATTTGGTCGTGCGTAGGACATTGAGACGGAATGTAAGAGTGTGAGAAGTAGGAGCAGGAATGGGTCATGCAGCCCTTTGATCCGGCCCTACTATTCATCAAGAGCATGGTTAATTTTGAGAGAAAACCAAATCTCCAGCTTTACTTCTGTGGGAAAAAAGTCCCAGCCTATCCAGCCTCTCTTTATAACTCAAGTCCTCCTATAGCCACTTGCAGTGACTTTCTGCAGTGTCGTCAAGGTTCTTGGGAAGACATGGATTCACTGTACTGATTGGATCATCTATTTCCTCCGAAGGAGTTTCTTAAATGAGGTGTAATGATGCAAGACCCCTTCCTCAAGTCCCAGCCTACACGGAGAAAGTAATGTAAAGGTATCTGTGAAGAGCAAAACAGACAGGGGGAGCTAAGGTGAGTATCCAAAATGTGAGGTTACGGCAAGAATTTTATAGAATCATAAAATCTTACAGTGTGGAAAGAGGTCACTCTGCCAGTTGCGTCTGAGCCTTCATTTTGAAAGTGCCGTGCAGTTACATTAAAATTCCGATAATCCGGCATCCGATTGTTTGGAAATACTGATGGTCCGGCAACTGATTCACTCATTAGTCGGGAATGTGAGTTGGGGGTCCACAAAACAGCCGGGGCTAGGGTCCAGACCAAGGGCAAAGGGTGTGGTGTGGCCAGAGCTAGGATTGTGATCTGGAACACCAGGGGTCAGGTACATGGGTCAGGTTGCAATTGGAGCTGGGGCCTGGTGTACTTGTGTATTTCTCACACCCTTGAAGTTCAGTGGAAAGTTTATTACACTACAGGTTGAAGCTCTCTGGTCTGGCATTCCATGGTCCGTCAACTCCTGTGGTTTAGCATGTTTTAAATCTGTAGTACAGATTTGTACTAATTAACTCATTCTATGAGATCTAAAATTAACCCGACTAACTAACCTACCAGTGCAACATTTGTAATCTCAGCCAACAGCGTTTCCGACTTACAGAAACTTTAAGTTACAGACAGTTCTCGGAACCCTTATGTAACTCATGGAGTGTCTGTACTTAGAGCAGTTCTCCTGCTCAGAGGAAGATGATCGTGGGTGATTTCTCTGGTACCAGACTAGAGTTTAAACCTGTACCATGTAACATGTCAAACAAGTGAAACAGAAGTGTGTTCGGGTATTATTTAAGTAACATCCAATAGTTTAGAAAATCTGATAGTCTGACACCACCACAATCCCAAAAGTGCTGGATTATCAAAGGTTTACGGTTGTTCTACCCTTCTTTATTAAAAGGAAAGGACCTCAAAAAATATTTTTCAAGAAACAATAAAGCATTTGATGAAAGTATCAGTTAGAAACAGAATTCTTAATTGTGAGGTGTGGTCCTGAGAGAAGAGTCTATTAGAGCTGTTATGGTAGAAGGAATGTTATATACTGAGAAAATGTTAACTCAGATTACTGAGAGTTGGTGTCTCTATTGAAAATGCTTTCTCCAATCAATATCTCCAATTAATGAAATTTCACTATATATTAAATTCAAGAAGTTTTATGGAAAGAAGTAAAATATATTTTGTTATGCTGTCTGATTATATTCATTCATGGAAAATTTCATATTTGTGATCATCCTGGTAAATGTTATCAGTAACTTAAAGCCTAAACTAACTGACTCAATTTCAAGCACAATCTGGGCACAGATTCCTGCTTGCACACGAAATGAAGTTCGGCTCTGAAGTAACTAAATATCAAGCCAAAAGAGAAAAGCAGCCTTTCAGAAAGGAAGATTGTATTTGACAAGTGTGTTTTCAAGGGGTGACAGACTGGGTGAGTGCAGTCGATGTGATGTCCATTGACTTCTATCAGGTGATGCTGCACAGGAGGCCAAGATACAAGTTGGTAGGTATAATGTTCAGAAGAATGTAGCAGGCACAGTAGTGTAGTGGTTAGCGTAATTCTATTACAGCGCCAGTGACCCTGGTTCAATTCCAGCTGCTGTCTGTAAGGAGTTTGCATGTTCTCCCCGTGTCTGCGTGGGTTTCCTCCGGGTGCTCTGGTTTCCTCCCACATTCCAAAGATGCACGGGTTAGGAAGTTGTGAGCATGCTATGTTGACGCCAGAAGCGTAGCGACACTTGTGGGCTGCCCCCAGAACACTATACACAAAAGATGTGTGTTTCAATGTACATGTGACTGATAAATATATCTTATATTAGTTCAGAGGATAAACTGAGAGTAAACATCGGACAAAGATTCCAGGAAGACAAAAAGATATCAATGTGTGAATGAAAAGGGAAATTATCAGAGCATTGGGATGGTGGGTAGCTTCCCAGAGTGGTTTGAATTGGTAGCCATTTCCCACCAGATTTTGTGCCAGGATAGCTTTGTTCAGCATACATTAATGGTTTGGAAATTGGCAAGATAAATACAGTGAAAATTTGAAGACGATACTAACGTATGTGGCTTAAGGAAATATCTATGCATTTAAGGTGACAGGGGGTAAGTTCAAAGGAGATGTACGGGGCAAGTTTTTTACACAGAGAGTGGTGAGTGCCTGGAATGTGCTGCCGTGGGTGGTGGTGGAGGCAGATACGATAGAGGTGTTTAAGAGGCTCATAGATGGGGAGATGGATTTGCAGAGAATGGAGGGATATGGATTTGTGTAGGCAGAAGGGACTGGTTTAGTTAGGTGTTTAATTAATAGTTTAATTAGTTTGGCACAGCATTGCGGTCTGAAGGGCTGTACTATTCTTCGTATGTTCTATGAAAGGATTGATCAGATCAAATTCTAAATTACCATGCAACCATGCACAAGTTGGCTTGAAAACTGATCGGGTCAGATTAGTCCTTGAACCCGATCAATTTTCAAGGAATCTGTGCCCAGATCACCTGCACTCCCCTCCCCACACTCTCTCCACCCAGCCACCAACCCTAGCCGCTCTCCCCAAGCTTTTCCCACAGTCAAATGTACATTTCCCAACCCTGTGGATCCTATTGTCCTGTCCTGACTGTCGCAGACACCCCACAGGGCAGCGGGGGATAACCAGGCCTCAGCTGGTGGATCCTGAGGCCCCACCCAGGTCCCCAATGGCCTTTTGCTAAAGGCCTTTGACCAGTTTATATGTGTGTTGGATCACCAGAGACAATTACACACCATTGATGATGTGCAGAATAAACATTGAGATGAGATGAGATAAGATAAGATAAGATAAGATAAGATAAGGTGAAATAATATAAGATAAGGTGAGATAAGATAAGATATCTTTATTAGTCATGCGCACATCGAAACACACAGTGAAATGCATCTTTTGTGTAGAGTGTTCTGGGGGCAGCCCGCAAGTGGCGCCATGCTTCTGGCGCCAACATATCATGACCACAACTCCCTAACCCATATGCCTTTGGAAGGTGGGAGGAAACCGGAGCACCCGGAGGAAACCCACATAGACACGGGGAGAACGTACAAACTCCTTACAGACAGCAGCCAGAATTGAACCCGGGTCGCTGGCGCTGTAATAGCATTACGCTAACCACTACACTACTGTGCCGTCCACATGCTCCATGCCACTAACATGCTTCATCTGGGGCAAAGGGCCAAATCGAGGCTTTAGTATAATGTTTCTTTAAGGAGTGATCACCCCTGACAGTGCAGGGCTTCCACAGCACTGGCCTGTAGAGTCTTGGAACCAAGTGTACATGGCAGTATTAAACCAGTAAGCATTCAAAAACTGGAGGAAGTTCATGAGCTCTGCACAATGAGCAAGCAAAAGCCACAAGATTTAATAAACAATCATTGTGCAGTTAAAATGTTTGCCATCATAAGAATAAAAGGAATGTTGAAAACCCTGAGGAATGCTTAAAACCTATAAAATACAACAAATATTAAAATATGAAGCTCACACTGTTTTGGAAAAACTGTTCTTTAGTTTGATTTTGGAGTGTCATTCAAATCCTGAGATGGTTACAAATAGGGAACCGGTAATGCCTGTTGTCACAATTATTCAGCCAACTGAATTACTCGGTTCTGCATTCTGCCAAATAAAGTCATAGAGTTATATAACATGGAAATAGGCCCTTCAGCCCATCTCATCCATGCCTATCAAGTTGTTTACCAGAGCTAGAATTATTTGCCTGCATTTGGCCCAGATCTCTCTAAACCTTTCCTATCCATGTACCTGTTCAAATGTAAACATATTAATTATACCCACTTCTGGAGCTTCCTCTGGCAGCTCTTTCTACATACGCACTCCCCTCTGTGAAAACCTTGACCCCTCAGGTCCCCTCTAAATCTCCAGTCCTGAAGAAGGGTCCTGACCCGAAATGTTGACTTCCTGCTTTTCTCCACGGGTGCTGCCTGGCCTGCTGAGTTCCTCCAGCATCATCGTGTTTTTCATCTAGATTGCAGCCTTTGCAGTCCTTTGTTTCTCTTCCCCTTTAAATCTTTCCCCTCTTGCCTTAAACCTCTGTCCTCTTGTTCTAGATTTACCTACCCTGGGAAAAAGTCTGACCATCCATCTTATCTATGCCCCTCATGATTTTATAAACCTCCATAAGAACACCCCTCAGCCTCATTCGCTCTAGGGAAAAATGTCCTGAGCTATCTAATCTCTCTTTATAGATCAAGCCCTCCCATAACCATTGTTTAACTTGCATTGACTTTCTGCAGGGTCATCAAGAATTTTGGAAAGACATGAATTCACTGTACTGATTGGTATTGGTATTGGTATTGGTTTATTATTATCACTTTTACCAAGGTACAGTGAAAAACTTGTCTTGCATACCGATCATACTGATCAATTCATTACACAGTGCAGTTGCATTGAGTTAGTACACAGTGCATTGAGGTAGTACAGGTAAAAACAATAACAGAATACAGAGTAAAGTATCACAGCTACAGAGGAAGTGCAGTGCAGGTAGACAGTAAGGTGCAAGGTCACAAGGTAGATCATGAGGTCAAAGTCCATCTCATCTCATCAATAGTCTTATCACAGTGGGATAGAAGCTGTCCTTAAACCTGGTGGTACGTGCCCTCAGGCTCCTGTATCTTCTACCTGATGGAAGAGGAGAGAAGAGATAATGACCAGGATGGGTGGGTTCACCAAGGCAGCGAGAGGAGGGGATGCTGGTTTCCATGACATGCTGGACTGTGTCCACAACTCTCATCTATTTCCCCCAGTAGCCAGCTTACTGTGCCTATCATTTGCAGTAATCTCCAATCCAAATACTAACCTGCTTTACAGGAAACTTGACAAGAACAACCGGCTATTGCTTTCTATTTGCATTTGTTTTTGCTGCTCCCCCTTGAAGTGATTTGATATTTCTGTGCACATCCACAATTCACTTTAAAAATAAAAATTCAGTAGAAACTATTATCATCCCTCCCAGTGGGGCAAGTCTCCAGTTTCAAAATGAAGGACAGTGTGATGGAATAAGGCACCATTTCTAATGGTCAGACTGCAGTCAGAAGCATAACACTGAGCCCAGAGGCTAAACACAGATGGACCTCACATTGGACAAGATCCAATCAACTAGGTTTACTCCAAAATATAACTTATATTGATGATAAAGAAAGAAGCTCTGAATATAATACCCATCATTATTATTAAAATGTAATGTTAACGTCTTTGCGGGCTGCCCCCAGAACACTCTACGCAAAAGATGTATTTCTCTGTGTGTTTCAATGTACATGTGACTAATAAAGATATCTTATCTTCAACTGATGTCTTATTCCCAATATGAATACACCAATTCTGGGAAGCATAAAACACATTTGTTTTCTCAATTTTCCAACTTAAATGTTATCAGTGCAGACATTAGTTTTTTGAATGACAGTGGCAACATTGAATGGTGTGATCCCCAGATATATAGAAGCAAATAAGGTTTAAGCCAGAATGAGAGGAGGATCTTACATTCACTGTTGAAGAAGCTGCAAAGCTTTGCTCACTCGTTGCCATGATTGTTGCCATGAAACAAATCGCAAGTTCTCATTCAAATATCCTTTTGGATCTGAATTAAGGAAAAACAAAGTAAGTTAATTACAATGATGGCTAAAACTGAACAGACACCAATTCCCATGTTCAGTAAGGAAGCTGACAGAACTACTGAAGCTGGCATTATTACCTCATGGAATATTGCTGATACTGAACATTCATGTTCTGATGGAGCATTTATTGGAATTGGAATTGGTTTATTATTGTCACGTGTACAGAGGTACAGTGAAAAGCTTGTCTTGCATACCGTTCATACAGATCAATTCATTACACAGTGCATTGATAGTACTATTCAATGTACTATTGTATTGTTAGAGTAAACTGTAACAGCTACAGAGAAAGTGCAGTGCAAGCAGACAATAAGATGCAAGGACATAACAAGGTAGATTGTGAGGTCAAGAGTCCATCCTATCCTACTTGGGAACCATTCAATAGTCTTATAACAGCAGGATAGAAGCTGTCCTTGAGCCTGGAGGTACGTGCTTTCAGACTTTTGTATCTTCTACCTGATTGGAGAGGGCAGAAGAGAGAATGTCTGGGGTGGGTGGGGGTCTTTGATTATGTTGGCTGCTTTACTGAGGCAGCGAGAAGCGTGGACAAAGTCCATGGAAGGGACGCAGAGAAATATCAAGAGGAATATTGCAATAATGGCTATAATTTTAAACCCAAATAACATAAAGCTTCAGCAAGTAATAAAGCAAATTTCATTTTCCACCATTAATGAGCCACAGTGCAGCAAGTGTGGGTCTAGAGGGTTTAAGGAGATTTAAGGTGAGCAGGAAAACATTTCTCTCTTCTACCCCCTCCCATCAGGCAGAAGACACAAAAACCTGAAAGCGCATACCACCAGGCTCAAGGACAGCTTCTATCCCGCTGTTATAAGACTATTGAATGTACCTCTTGTACAATAAGATGGACTCTTGACCTCACAATCTACCTCATTATGGCCTTGCACCTTATTGTCTGCCTGCACTGCACTTTCTCTGTAACTGTAACACTTTATTCTGCATTCTGTTATTGCTTTGCCTTGTACTACCTCAATGTACTGATGTGATGAAATGATCTGTATGGACAGCATGCAAAACAAAGTTTTTTACTGTACCTCCCTATATGTGACAATAATAAACCAATTTACCAATTTTAAAGGGATCTGAACAGCAACTCTTCCACACAGGTGGTGGGTACATGGAAACAGCTACATATGAGGTTCTATGAAGTGGAACATTAACAATAAAAAGGAAAGTGTAAAAGCAATGCCTGCCTAATGACTCTCCAGCTCTGGATTTTATCACATCAGGCTCCAAGATCCTGCACCCCCCACCCACCCCACCTTACTGAAAAATTTCAAAAGATCCCACAGCCTTTTCCTGCTCTTGTAACGAAGGCACAAAATTGTAGGAGTACTCAGCAAATCAGGCAGCACTTGCGGGGAGATAGACAGGGTTAATGTTTCAGGTCGATGAAATTTATCAATGGTTCTTGTTAGTAAATGTTAAGCTACGTATTAGTTTGAGAGCGTGTAATGAATGCGTTTAACACTTTAAAACGAACATGGAAAGAAGCAATTTTTACCAAGCATGGAACTCATTTAAACGTGGATATAGAACGTGCTGGGTGAAAATATTGACATCGTTCGTGCTAGTTAGTTGATTTATATTAAGGTCTTTGCAAAGAAGAAATCCATTCCAGATTTTAGTTTGTGCTATGATATCTCGCTGGTCACACTATGTACCAATGGGAAGTGTGGCTGGAGATGTTTATTTAAAGTGGTGCGCGCACAAATTGCAAAGCGTCATTAATGCGCTCATTAGACATGTTGATGCTTTCGGGGGGAAAGTTGGTCGTCTGACATCGGCAGAGGACCGGGAGAGCCATGCAAACTCAGGGTAATAGCTCGCCACCTTGTCATGGGAGTTTGGGTGCCGCCGTTCCTGAGAAGTCCCAGCCTTTTCCACTGCTGTCTTCCTATCTCATTGACAGTATCTTGGGGCGCAGTAGCCGGCCCGTCAAACGGGAAGATGCTCCCTCACCTGGTGCCAGAAACCTCCAGGGCGAAATGGCTCCGGGTCGAACACAGAATGGGAGCAAAACATGTCAAATCGAGGAAATTGCGGGTAAGTTGGTCGGGATCTGAGGACCTCGTATTGAACAAGCCTTAATGCACTCAAAACCAAAACAATCGCCCATTCGTTCGTGAAGGATTGCCAAAAAAGCATCTTGCTGATTTATACCTTGTTATTGTGCGATTAATGTTTATAAACCAGCAATGCATAAAAAAGCAAAATGTACGCCACCTTGTTAAAAATGTTTATGCAAATAACTTACTTTTTGCAATGTTATTGAAATAAACCTAGGTAAATGATTATGATCTGATTTGAAGTTTTGCTTCTGTTTTTTTTATTGAAGGTCATTCGGCAGGCTCAAGGAAGCAGGAACTCGGCTGGGTTCAACTCATAGGCTCGGAACGAGGAGGGGACGGGGGAGACGAACTTCCTTCGAACGAAGCGAGAAGCGACCCCAGCCCAGTGCCGACACCGGGGGAGAGACGAGGCGAACTGAAGCCTTTGCCACAGGTGGAAAACGCTTTGCCTTCGGTGCTGGGAGAGCGGGGTGCAAAGTGCTGTGGGGAGAGAGAGGGTCGGTCGCTGGAAGTGGGGGGAGGTGAGGACAAGACGAACACCAGCCTTCAGTTCTTCCCTTGCGTTGGTGAGCAGGAAGATGGCTCGTTCAAACGGAAGCAGCGTCGCTACAGAACCACGTTCACCAACTTTCAGCTGGAGGAATTGGAAAGGGCTTTCCGGAAAACCCACTACCCCGACGTCTTCACAAGGTAACGGGAGCTCTGCTGGGGAAACTGTGGGAGACTTCCATTCCCCGCAGTCCCGGTCCCAGTGCCCCTGCTCTCTCGGCGGCTCCTGAAATAACCAGTTAATTAACTCCGGCTCCACGTTGGAGTCGACTGAGAGTGAAGTGAATGAGAATCGCAAAATAGATTGATTAAAATTCTGTATAAAAGTTCTCACAAAAACAAAACAAAGTTTATAAATCGCTCCTAAAAAAAATATGGCAAAACAAAATTGGGTCTCACGACTTCAGAGATAATTTCTGAATCGTTGAAAAAGCAGGCTGCATTTTACATTGAAGCGTGAAAAGAAATGAATCCTGGAAAATGCACCGCATAAATGTTAAAATCTGCACCCCTCTTCCTGTCGATTCACCTTTCGAGATTATATTCCCACTTTGATGGAGTGATTCGCGGTGACTGGTAATGGGAAACGTGTCCAAATTGTAACCTTATTTTTTAATTGAAGTTATTCCGTTAAATATAGCGATTAAACGTAAGCTGCATTTATTTTAAACGTAAAGTAACGAAATGGTATCGAAAACACACGTTTCCTGATACGAAAGTAATATTCTGGGGAAATCTGAGCAAACAGAAGGTACTCGGATTTAAGGTTTAATTTAATTTAAGGACAGCTGGACATTGTAATGTCTGTAATATCATTCGGGTTAAACGTGGACGATAATGTTTCGTGTTTCTCCGCAGGGAAGACTTGGCAATGCGACTGGATTTAACCGAAGCACGGGTCCAGGTGTGTGTTTCTAACTCCCTAATGTGGCGTGGGGACCGGGGCAGGGTTAAATCGCACTGACCCAGCGATCAGATGCAGAACTGCGTTAACTAACGCCTACAAACACCAGCTTGTGGAATGGCCCTCAGCAGATATTCAACGGCCTCATGCAGTCTCCAGATTGCACGCCGCGCTCTAAACTTCTAAATCGGAGAAATCTTCGGAAGAGAAGGGGGAAATAAAACAATTTTTTTAAAAAAACATAAATGGCTAGAATTTAGACTTTCATTTGCTTAGTCAGATTAAATCACACGTTCGGCATTCCTGCGGCAACTCCTGGTGTAGGGTGCAGATCAAAGTTACATCGTCTGCATTCAGTACATTTTCCACTCTGCTTCTGATCTCTGGGGAGTGGTGAAGTTACAAAAGGGCTTTGGGGAGTGTCCGGGAACAGAAACCATATGGCGTTCGGCAACACCGGCACTGGGCGGTCTGGATAAGTTTATTTAATTAAAACATAACCTCTCACCTTGCTGGGCAAATGAAATTTTTAAAGACTTTCCTGCTTGTCTCAAATAAATAATTTAAACTTTAATATGAATGCAATTATTACACAATAATCCTAGATTGTATTTTGTTTTAGAACAAGTAATCAGTTTTTTACTATCTAACCCCCATGTTTGCTGGAACATCGTAACGATTATCACAGAATGGAAGAGGGGGAATTAATTCACCAACAAAGATAAAATAATACAGATAATCGTGTAGTTCGTTCGCGCGTTTGTAATGGATATGTTGTCCACCACCACCACCCCCCCCCCACCCCCGCACCCCCCGACTGTTGTCGCGTATCAAAGCGTTTCATTTCAGACATCATTGTTGAGAAGGTATGATGTTGAGGCAGCTTAAAATCCTACACTTAGAATTAGCCTGGAGTGTCTGAACAGGCACCCTCAGTGTCAGGTACCCGGCTGACTCGAGTTCTGCAATGTACCCGAGCCAGAGAGCGCATCTTCCGTGCGGAAATCTGGGAACAATTCAAACCGGTTTCAAACAAACGCTTAAGATAAATCGCTGGAGACGTTTAACATCCTCGGGGTGTCCTAAAGTTGCTGCTGATTTCAGGAATGGGACCTCCGATTGAGAATTAACGTCACCTACGGCGTTTGCCTCCAGTTTCGATATTTCACTTCGGTCTACCATTAGGTGGAAAAAAACATTCGCTCTCTTTGAATTCCATGTTGCGGATCGCACGGCTCTGTAATCGGAGTTGGAATATCCTCGCATTTCAGAGTTATACACTTGGAAATGGCTTGGACCACCAGGGGATGGAGAGTTTTTGACGCTCTTAAAATAATCTTCAATCCTTGGCACACTACACTGGGACATCAGTGAGAACTTCCCACCGTACAAATAGTTCCGCTCCTCAAAGTTAGTTTTTTTTTAAATAATCAAAAGTTGATGAATTTTTTTTAAGTTGTAGATGATTGAAATCTCAAACAAAATGCTGGAAATACTCAACAGGTCAGGCAGCATCTGTGGCAAGACAGAAAACAGGAGTTAACGGTTCAGGTCTATGAACCTTCGTCAGAACTGGGTCCAATGAAGTCTTCGACCCGAAATGTTAATTCTGTTTCTTTCTCCATAGATGTTGCCTGACCTGCTGAGTGTTTCCAGCACTTTCTGGGTTTTTTTTATAACTTTTTTTCTTTGTTTCTCCGCAGGGAATATTTTCCGCTTGCCCAATCATTTCACTCAGAATCTACATTTTAACTCGTTAGTGCCGTCCAGTGAAGTTCAGTTTATCGCCAATACTCTGCCAGTGACCATAACTGGAAATGTGTCCAGGGTGTGGTTGGTTGATGGTGGCCTTGGTCGGGGTGCGTGGTTTATAGGTTAGCTTTGCCTAGTTGGACACTCTTACACTGTTGCGTTGTCCCTTCCAAGGTCTGGTTCCAAAACCGCAGAGCCAAGTGGAGGAAGCGTGAGAAGGCAGGAAGCCTCAGTCATCCGCACGGGTTGTCCCTGGCTAGCCCACTGGGGCTCTACCTGGATGTGCCGTTGGCCCAGTCCGCTGGGATGGATTCGAGCTGGAGGTCATCGTCTCTCCCGGCTCTCTCTGCCGCGACAGGTGCCAACGCCTACAGCTCTGCGGCCCAGCTGGGAATTAGCACCTTTATCGGGACCACGTTCTTCAGACACCCGTTACTCAACCCACACTTTGGAAGGTTGGTGGAAACAGCTCCGGACCTGCCTTCACGTTTTAAACACTAACTGTCTTGGTTGTTTGATGTTAGATCTTGTCTTGTTTATACACCACATGTTCAATTTAACCACGCACATGGTGCAGATTCTTCATTGAAGCAACTACCAGGAGTAAGTAACATCGTAAATACTATTCCATTGTTTATAATAAACTATCATCTCGACGTCGGAGTTAAAACGAGCATGTGACAGTAACGGGGAAACTGTTGTGCAAATTCTTGTTCAAAGTTGCAGGAAACCCTGACATTTCCAATTAACGCCTGTTAAAAAGCAACGAAAGTAATTCAAGATTGGATCATAGATATTGCATCCATTGTTTTAATTTAAAGGCGCAGGAACACTATCGCTTCATTTCAATTAAACAAACTCTTCGGTATCGTTCATCGATTCAGTTCAATATACTTTCCCAATTCACACCAGGGTAAATCTCAGATCAATGGAACCCCAGTAGATGTGGTTAAAATTCCGCTGGACTCATGTTCACATCACCCCGAGCTTTGAGAAACCAAAAAGACGTGTGCAAGAATGGAGCAATGGAATTCAAATCCCCGCAGTTTAATTTCTGCCTCTGCACTCTTTGCAACTGCAAAAGGCAAAAACAAACTGCCGATGATAGAAATCTGAAATCTGACCTTTCTGATTATTGAACTGAAAATTTTATTCGCACATATCAGATTTAAAACTCTTGGAGTAGGCCGGGGCTTTCAGAGGAGAATTGGCGAGGCACGGAGGGGTGGAGGTGCGGGAGGATAATGTGAAGGCTTACGGGGCAGGACTGGGGGATGGGGTCTGACTGAATCGTTCCACGGGGAAGCGGCGGAGACTCCACAAGCCAAATAGCCTCTTCCCTGCCGTCATTGTTCCATGAATAACGCCAATACTTTGTCTCGTCCATCACTGTCCGGGGTCATCAATCCAATATCTTACAAATCTTTCAGCAAGGACAACTTTCCTCTTTTAAAAAAAAAGTATTAACGATGCACAATCAAATGTCCGTACTTTCTGGGTAACTTGAAACTATTAGTCTATAATTATCCAAATAATTTATATTAATCCGCCTCCACCATAAAGGTTTTCTTTCCTATTGATGAAACCGAAATTGAGTTTTTCTTTAGTTTTCTTTTATACTTCTATAAATTTTCCAATGCGGACAATTTGCGATCAAATCAACTCATGGCTTGTGGCGGTAACGTCACGTACCCATCGCTTTGGAAAGGGTAACTGATCCTCGGGGAAAGTTAAGTTTATTCAGACTACAGAACGAACAACGCCCAGGTCATCTCAGGATTTTACTCCAGCCCGAGTAACACCATTTTCTGTTCTTTCAACGAGGAACAACATATCTGCTCCTCCGCACACACGATTTGCGCGTTTATGTCCCGCGTAATTCAATATATTTGTAGCAATGATCCAGGGAACCGTTCAGCCGAAGTCAACCCAACCTGTTTTATTTTCTTATCTCTGTTCTTTTATTTATTAACCGCAAGATATATCACATCAGGTCGAGTAATTTAGACAAATGTGAATTTACAAATGCAGAAACTATTTGCAATCTTGAAACATTTATGCATTGTCTTCGGTGTATTTGGTATCGGCGCATCTGAATAAAAGTTAAAACAGAACACTGAACACTACAGCACAATACAGGACCTTCGGCCCACAATGTTGTGCCGACCTTTAAACCTCGCCTAAGACTATCTAACCCCTTCCTCCCACATATCCCGCTATTTTAAATTCCTCTATATGCCTATCTAGTAATCTCTTGAATTTGAACAATGTACCTGCCACCACCAGGTCATCAGAAATGTCAGGTTATGTTCTGAAGAAGAGTCCTGACCCGAAGCGTTGACCGCCTGCATGCTGCCTGGCCTGCTGAGTTCCTCCAGCATCATCGTGTTTTTCGTCTCGATTCCAGCATCTGCAGTCCGTTGTTTCTCTAAGGTTATTAACTCATGTACTGCCATAACTGGTTTTATCCCTATCATTTTATAAACATTTTTTCCACACAAAATGTAAAAAGAAATTAGACGATAATTAGCAGGTCAGGGAGCAACCGCAATGTTTCACCTCCAAGTCCTGAATACTGGAG
Source organism: Pristis pectinata (assembly GCF_009764475.1). Taxonomy (NCBI): domain Eukaryota; kingdom Metazoa; phylum Chordata; class Chondrichthyes; order Rhinopristiformes; family Pristidae; genus Pristis; species Pristis pectinata. The sequence continues at coordinate 94,940,604 of NC_067412.1, forward strand.
TCATGGAAACAGGCCCTTCGGCCCAACTTGTCCCTGCTGACCAGTTTATCTGCCCGAGCTCCTCCCATTTGCCTGCGTTTGGCCCACATCCTTCTAAACCTGCCTTATTCCTGTACCTATCTAAATGTCTTGTACCCAGTTCCATTACCCCCATTGACAACTCGCTCCACGTACCCCACACCCTCTGTGTGACAAAGTTGCCCCGCTGGTCCCTTTTAAAGCGTTCACCTCTCACCTTAAACCTATGTCCTCTAGTTTTAGACGCCCCTACATCGGGAGAAGGGCTGTGACCATCCACCTTATCTGAGGCCCTCATGATGTTACATACCTCTAGATCATTGACCTGAAACTTCATCTATTGACAGATGCTGCCCGACTCTGTTGGCACTTTCCAGCGCCTTCAATAATTTGCATTTGCTTTACTAGTTTCAGAGTCGGAAAGTATGGGGAGCGTGTGATCAGAATCTATAGCGCTTCATTTCTTCATCAGGGTATTCAACACGTAGTTTATTGGTTTTGCAGATTCTTCACGACTATGAACCCTCTCATGGCGACCTCCCTGATTGTGAAGCCCTCTGTCTCCGCAGTGGACCCCAATGTCTTTCCACCTCACTCGCACTCGACGGCCATGGACAGAAAGTCCAATAGCATCGCCAGTCTAAGACTGAAAGCGAAAGAACACGCTAAACACAGTCCCCCCATCGGTTTGCTCCCTAATCTGACAAACACAGGCAAACAGGTCTGTTAAGAAGCGACCAGCCCCTTACTAATGGGACTGTAGTTCAACAACCAGACAGCCGATAACTGCAGAGAAAGCACCTGGAGAGACTGACCCCAAATGCACCTGTCGGAAAACGGCTGCCTGCGGAACTGGTACTTAGAAATGAATTGAAACTCTTGGGGACGTACACTGCCGAGCCCCGGGTAATGGCAAGTCACATTATATTGCCACTTATTTTGGGATGGGTGGTGGGGTATTATGTAGACTTTGTTTTAACTTAATAAATCCTTAAGTCTGTGATCTTCAGACACATTTGACATCTAGAAGTATCTCCTGCAGAGCTGCCTTGTGTTGTTAGCGTTTTTTTCTAAAGCCAAAGTCATAACGAAAGAGATGTCATGTACATTCAAGGCTATAATATCGCTTCTGGGGGGGGGGGGGGGGGGGAGAGACGTCTTTCTTTAGGACCTGTACCTGTATAGATAGGAGTTTTAGTACACAGATCGCCACTTATGAAGATCTATTTAATTTATATAATGGTATCTGATTCAACAGAATTATAGTATTTTAACAGTAAGTGCTGTGTCCCTTGTGGTTTATGAGATTTATACAAATAAACGTCGATTTAATGATGGTGTCAATGATACGACTGGTTATAAGAGATTGTTCTTTACATTGTGGCTGCATAAACAGAGCGTCGAAACTTAAACGGTGGAAGGGACGGGCGCGGCGGTTCAGTCTACTGGTTGAGTTCAACGTGCTCCCCAGTCGGCGGATTCCTGAAACCACGGAGTTGAGGAGGTCCCGGTAATGGCGAGTCACATAGCATTACCATCTAACTGGAGTAGGTGGCATGCTATAAACATAGAACATAGAACATTACAGCACAGTACAGGCCCTTCGGCCCACAATGTTGTGCCAGCATTTTATCCTGCTCTAAGATCCATCTAACCCTTCCCTCCCACATAGCCCTCCATTTCTCTATCATTCATGTGTCTAAGAGTCTCTTAAGTGTCCCTAATGTATCTGCCCCCACAACCTCTGCCGGCAGTGCGTTCCACGCACCCACCACTCTCTGTGAGGAAAAACTTATCTCTGACGTCCCCCTTATACCTTCTTCCAATCACCTTAAAATTATGCCCCCTCATGTTAGCCATTGTCACCCTGAGAAAAAGTCTCTGACTGTCCACTTGGTCTATGCCTCATCATCTTGTACACCTCTACCAGGTCACCTTTCATCCTCCTTTTCTCCAAAGAGAAAAGCCCTAGCTCACTCAACCTATCCTCTTAAGACATGCTCTCCAATCCAGGCAGCATCCTGGTAAATCTCCTCTGCACCCTCTCTGAAGCTTCCACATCCCTCCTATAATGAGGTGACCAGAACTGAACACAATACTCCAAGTGTAGTCCAACCAGAGTTCTATAGAGCTGCAACATTACCTCGTGGCTTTTGAACTCAATACCCCGACTAATGAAGACCAACACACCATACACCTTCTTAACAACCCCAGTGACTTTGTTTTATCCCTATAGACTTTGTTTTAATTTAATAACTGCTTTGGTTTATGATCTTCAATCACAATTAACACCTATGAGTATCTACAGTGCATTGTTAAATGTATCTCTGAGGGTGGGCAAAAAAAGTATTGATTTGAAACCTTATGCTTAAATTCCTCTTCTGATGTCTTGTGCTACCAGCTCAGTATCTGGTGAAGATTGTATTTGGTTTGAATGTGGCAGATGGTGAAGTGAAAACATTTCTTTAGTGTTGGCCTCCTGCTGTTGTCCAAATGGACTGTCCAAGAAATTTTTATTAGTTCCAACACCACTCCGAATGAAAACAAATCAAGAAGTTCCTTTAACAGAGAAAGACTAAAGAACATTTGGGATTATAGTTTTGGTGGTTGGTGCCTGCCAAGTGGGTCAAAGGGCCTGTTTCCATGCTGTATCTCTCTTTGATCTTCCTATGGCTTCTGCTAGTTGCAGTGTTCCTCAGTCATCTTACAATGATATCTAAACCAGGCATAAATTATTTTAGATATATATAAAAATATCAGTAAAGTGGTTGGCCATTGAGGATTACTTTGGTAGCTGATGAAATATGAATTAAAACTTGCATACTGTGTTCAGTTTTAGTCACCTTTCTATAGGAAAGATACCATCAAGCTGGAAAGAGTTTCAGAGGAGATTTACCAGGATGTTGCCGGGACTCGAGGGACTGAGTTATGGAGAGAGGTTGAGCAGGTTGGGACTTAATTCATTGGAGCGTAGGAGACTTCAGTGATCATATGGTGGTGTATAATATGGATCATATGAAGGTGTAAAAAATCCTGAAGGGCATAAAATAGGTGAATGAGCACAGTCTTTTTCCCAGGGCTGGGGAATCAAGAACTTGAGGGCATAGATATAGGGTGAGAGGGAGAGATTTAATAGAAACCTGAGGGGCAATTTTTTTCACCCAGAGGGTGGTCCATATATGGAATGAGCTGCCAGAGGAAGTGGTTGAGGCAGGTACATTAACAACATTTAAAAGGCACTCAGACAAGTACATGGTTAAGAGGGATATGGGCCAAACATGGGCAAGTGGGACTAGCTTAGATGGGAATCTTAGTCAGCATGGACCAGTTGGGCCGAAGGGCCTGTTTTCGTGCTGTATGTCTCTGTGACTCCATGACTCAATATAGACCGAAGATTTCCATATTTTAGTTGAAAGCATTGATGATGTTGAGTGGAACCTTATGAGATCCTCTCTGCCCACCCAACGCTCTGAAAAGTTGCAAAGACTGGGTGAATGTAGCCTCTCTCTGTTTGAAGGGATTTGTTGTGGCTCAGTGGGGAGGCTCTGTTCCTTCCTACTCATGAGGATCATGGTGTCTAGTCTCAGTCCAGAAAACTGAACAGCAGATCTCAGCTGACACCCCACTACTGCAATGTCCGAGGAGCAGTTGTTTGGAGAAAATAATCTTGTGTCGTGGAGTTACAAAACATGGCATGGGCCCTTCAGCCCACCCAGCATTGACTATCAATCACCCACTTACACTAAACCTACACTCATCCCATTTCATTCTCCCCAAATTCCCATCAACTCCCCCACCTGCCCCCAGATTCTACCACCCACGTACACACTAGAATCTACAGCAGCCAATTAACCAACCAATCCGTGCGACTTTGGGATGTGGGAGGAAACTGGAGCACCCCAGAGAAACCCACAAGGCTTCTGGAAGAACATGCAAACTCGATGTGGACAGCACGGAGGTCAGGATCGGACTTGTCTGAAGCTGTGCTGCACCATTGTGCTTCGACTGACCTTAAAGATACAATGGTGCTTCGAGCAAAAAGCTTTCTCACTGACATTTATCCCCCAGACAACATCATTAGAACCAATTAAATGATCATTATCACATTGGTGCTCCTTTGAGAAAATTAATTGCCATGTTTCCTGCCTACAACAATAACTACAGTCCCAAAGTGGCTGTGAATGATTATAGGAGCTCTTAAGATTGTGAACAGTGCCATGGACATGTAAGTTTGTCTTTTACCTTTGGTTTTTGCAGAACAACAGTCAGTTCTCCAGAGCCCAGAAACCCAGTGGTATCACCTCCGTTCAGGTGGCTGAGTGAAATGATTACTCATCCAGTGATGCATGTGACTATTTTACGTCAGTGATGTGTTTAATCCAATTCCTTTCACTGGTCATTAATTTCACAGCTCCCATACTGGGAAGAAGTGCTGTTTTGCAATTTAAGTGCTTGCTTAATCATAGTAACTAAAATCTTAACTAAAAATTAATTTCTTATTCTGAAGTCTGAATTGGTAGATATTGTTAATTGCTCAATGTGTTTTGGAAATTGTAGCTGAAAAGTTGGGGTTTGATATTAAAATGTTCCATTGGTAGCAAAATAGTATTTTCAGAGAAATATTTTGCACCTCAGCTATTTATTCCAATCCCATCTCATGTCTTTAATATTCCCAGTTTTTAAGTAGTTAATTTCTTCTGTGATATCTGCACTGAACACGTCAGCACCTTGTCATGGCTTTCTGAAAGCACCCCCCCCCCCAACCCCCAACAGATTCTGTTACTTAGGAAACCAAGGGTAACGTTTAATAGAACTTCATTTGTATTGGTTTATTATTGTCACATGTTCTGAGGTACAGTGAAAAGCTTCTGGTTTTGCGTACCACTCAGATAGCACCATAGAAAGCATCCTTATCTGGACATCACAGCTTGATATGGCAATTGCTCTGCCCGAGACCGCAAGAAATTGCAAAGAGTTGTGGTCATAGCTCAGTTCATCATGGAAACCAGTCTCCCCTTTGTGGACTCTGTCTACATTTCTTGCTGCTTCGATAAAGCAGCCAACATAATCAAAGGCCCCACTCACCCCAATCATTCTCTCTTCTCTCTCATTCCATCAAACAGAAGATACAAAAGCTTGAAAACATGCACCACCAGGCTCAATGACAGCTTCTGTCCCACTGTTATAAGATTATTGAATGACCTCTTGTGCATAAAACTCACAATCTACTTTGTCACGGCCCTTGCACCTTATTGTCCACCTGCACTGCACTTTCTGTCTAACTGTAACAGCACATTCTCTACAAACTTTTCTTGCTTTTCCTCAAAGTACTTGTGTTTTGAAATGATCTGTATGGATGACTTGCAAAGCTATGCTTTTCACTGCATCTTGGTACATGTGACAATGATAAATCAAGAGGTAGTAAAAAGAAAAACAGAATGCAAAATGTGCTGTTACAGTTACAGAGAAAGCACGGTGCAGGTAGACAAATAAAGAGCAAGGGCTACGACAAGGTAGATTGGGAGATCAAGAGTTCATTTTACGTTCTGTTTTTCTTTCTTTTTCAATCTTTTTACTAAGTTTCAAATTAATACATATAGCAATAGTGATTATACACATGGTACAAAGAGATCGGGATTACAATAATAACAATTGAGGTATACACTCACAGGGAGTAAAATATATAATCTGAACCTCCCAGTCTCTTACTAAGTGAACATGATACAAAAGAATTTGAAAAGAAATTTGATTATATGAAAAGAGAACCCCAAAATTAAAAAAATAATACTGAACAAAAGCCAACCAAAAGAACTTCAAAAAAAAGCTGAACTGTTATTTCTTCGGTTAAAAAAAATTATGTCGTTAGCTCCGCTCCTCTATATTCAAATAAAAGGTTATTGAAAGGGTTTCGAAAAAGGTCTGCTTACATCATATGGAAATACTGAATAAATGGGCTCCAAATTTCCTCAAATTTAAGCGAAGGATCAACAGTACCACTCCCAATTTTTTCTAAGTTTAAACATGTTATAGTTTGAGAAAACCATTGAAATGTGGTAGGGGGTATAGAATCCTTCCATTTAAATAGAATGGATCTCTTGGCCATTAATGTAACAAATGCAATCATACGACAAGCTGAAGCAGATAAATGGACGAAATCCATGATTGGTAACCCAAAAATTGCAGTAATAGGATGAGGTTGTAAATCAATATTCAATACAATTGAAATAATATTAAAAATGTCTTTCCAATATTTCTCCAAAAGAGGGCAGGACCAAAACATAAGGACTTATTCAAAGTTAACTTTTTACCCTTAATCGATCATGTTAAACAATTGCTTACTAAATGGTCCCCATTGTCTCTATCATTGATTGGTCGAATTAATGCAGTTAAGATGAATATTTTACCAAAATTTTTGTATTTATTCCAGGTGGTTCCCACCTTCATCTTGAAATCCTTTTTTGATACTATTGATTCTAAAATTCTTTCATATATATGGCAGAATAAAAACCCAAGGTTAGGTAAGAAATATTTACAGAAATTAAAAAATGATGGTGGTATGGCTTTGCCTAACTTTAGATTTTACTGCTGGGCAATTAATATTAGATATTTAATTTTTTGGACACAAGACTTAGATGTAATTCAATGTCCCTGATGGGTGCATCTTGAGCATGAGTCTGTGCAAGGGTTTTCATTAGTTTCTATGTTAGGAGCCTCACTCCCTTTTGCACTTACTAAATTGAGTAAACAAATGATTAACCCAATAACTAAACATACAATACGAATATGGTTTCAGTTTTGTAAATTTTTTGGACTGAATAAATTCATTTTATCAAGTCCAATCCAATCCAATTTTTTTCTTTCAACCGTCCAGAATTGATTTAGCTTTTTCTTTATGGAAAATGAAGGGAATAACATGCTTCATGATCTATTCATTGATAATTATCTTTGTCTTTTGAACAGTTGTCTAATAAATACAGTTTGCCTAGATCACATTTTTTTCGATACTTACAGATTAGAAATTTTTTTTAAGGTTATTTTACCTACTTTCCCGATACCCACATAAAATTTAAATTTACAGAAAAAATTTTAGGTTTTAATCCTTATCAGAAGGGCTTGATAGCAATAATTTATGATCTGATTATGAAAATACGTCCAGAGACACTTGATAAAATTAAGAATGAATGGGAAAGAGAACTTCAGATACTTTTACCTATAGGGACATGGAAGAAAATTCTCCAGTTAGTTAATACAGCTTCAATGTGTGCTAGACATTCTTTGATACAGTTTAAGGTGGTTCACAGGACCCATATGTCTAAGGATAAGTTAGCACTTTTTTATCACCTTATAAATCCTATATGTGACAGATGTAATTCGGGAGGTGGCTTGTCTGTTTCTCTTTTTAGTACCTCTATGTATCCTTTAGGGTATGAGAGGTCCGTTCAATAGTCCCATAACAGCGGAATGGAAGCTGTCCTTGAGTCTGGTGGTTTGTGCTCTCAGACTATTGTATCTTCTACCCAGTGGGAGAGAGGTGAAGAGACTGGGGTGGGAGGGATCTTATGTTAGCTGCTTTTTCACCTCTATATTTCCCAAATCATGCACCATCCTAACTGGGTGTATATCACACAACAGGGTTATCAACAACAGGCTGCAATCTTGCAGTTCCATTCTCAATCATATTTTGGGAACATCTTCACCATATGGATATGGTTGTTCAGAAAGAAATCAAACCCCACCCTTCTCAAAGACAATCTGTGATGAACAATATATCCTAATCATAAAATCCAGGTCTTAATTACTTTGTCTGGGCTTGGTTTGCCACAATCCAGAAATTATTTAATGCAAAATATCTTCTATGATTCGATAGCTGGTTTGGAACTTGTGCACCTTGCATAAACACACCAGAAAACAGAAAATGTGCTGTGCAAATTTAAATTAATCTTTGTTTGTATAGTTTAACAGTGTCAATGGTAAGACCTTTAAATTAAGTTTCTCACTTTTTTTCTCCAAACTAGAAACATGATTAAAGATCAACTAATAATTTGTAAACAGTAACGACGAGATGATTCACAGTTCTTAAAAGCATTTCATAATGTTGAAATTAAAGCTTCTTGCTGGATTCATCTGTGTGATTCTAATTTTGGAATACATTTTATATTTATTTTGAATGCAGTCAGCTAATTAGAACTGAAAAAATGTCAAAAAAGAATTCTTTTAAAAGTGTAACATAGAGGTCAGCCCAAAACAGTTAACGTGGTAAACCAACATTTCCTACATGTGTTTATTAAAGAAGATTTTGATAGCATTTTTGGAAATCAAGAACTAAATTTGGCTTGTTATATCACTTAGACAAACATTCCAGACTAGTAGATTACTGACAAGAAATCTTCACCAAAGGATGACACAGATTCAAAGGGTAGAGCATCAGCAAAAAATCTTTCTAGCATATTGAGGGAGCTGATAAATGCAGGATAATTCCATTTATAATGGGAAAGAAGCTGATGTGGTCACCATTCATTAGAAATTTGATAATGTAAGAGTTGCTAATTCGGAGTCTTTCAGCATGGAAACAGGCCCTTTAGCCCACTGAGTCTGCACTGATCATGAAGCACCCACTTACACAAACCCCATTTCCTTCCATTGTTCCCATTAACTCCTCTTAACTCAAGAGGTATGTTCTTGACAACAATAAACCACTACTATGTTGGTTTATAAGTACAAAAGATTATTCAGTAAGTTGATTCAGCATGGAGAAGCAATACTTAACAAAGGCAGTAATTGGTAAATTGGTTTATTATTGTCACATGTACTGAGGTAGTGAAAAACTTTCTTTTGCACGCCATCCATACAGATCATTTCATCACATCAGTGCATTGAGGTAGTACAAGGGAAAACAATAACAGAACGCAGAATAACAACTTCTTCCTGAAGATCTCAAAGGCTCACTCTCTGAGCTATTTCTTTTCCTCCTGTTGACTCCAGGTTTTCTTTCTTCTGGTTGTACTTGTGCTCTCTCTCTCTCTCTCTCCCTCTCTCTCTTTCTATCTCTCCCTCTCTCTTTCTTTCTCTCCCTTCTCTCTTTCTTTTCTTTCTCTCTCTTTCTCTCTCGGAGCAATCCTACCTCCATTGCTTGCAAAAATATATTTCATGTTTAATTTGTTTCTTGCTCGGTTTCCTTTCCTGCGCAATCAGCCTGGACGACTTTCTTGCAGACTCTGTTATCCTTAAATGGTACCCTTTAACTAATTATCCAGAATTCTGTGGCAAATGTCATTTGCTTCAGCAACATTGTCCTCTGGATGTTTCAATCTTGCCTTTGTTCTTTCTATCTCTCTATCAGCACTCTGGCCCGACTTGTTTCAAGTGCCATACATTCTTTGCATTTTCCTGGTAGATTTTTCCAGCACAACACCACACACCAAGTGCTCTGGCTTTCACGTCCTGCAAATTCTAGCCATAATTCTGTTTCAACGCATTCTTTGCACTGAGTATTAATTTTGACTCGATGGTCCATCATGCTTTGCTTGTCAACATTGCATCGTTTCAATAGAAAGTTAATACTTGATTTGCTTGATCAATCTTTTCAACATTGCAACAACGATATTAAAACACAAACACACATCAGGAACACTTTATAATAGGCTTACGCATTTAAAATATTTTGTTTAAGCTACCTATTACAATAAGATCGAATGTAGGTAACCATTGGCCCATTATTCCTGCAGTGATAGATCAATGGAATTGATCAATTGGAATATATAGTGAGAAATACATGTGAAAATAGACTAGTCAAGGCAGTCATGTCTGAAGGCTAGATCCTGCCTGACCAATTGATTAGTGTAGATGGGCAAAAGGTCAGCATGGATATGATGAGCCGAAGGGGCATTTCTGTGCTGTATGTCTCTATGACTCTAATCTCCCTGAAGCAACAGCTACATTTTTGGTAGTTTGTTATCGGTTCACTCCAAATCCTTGTTTTTGACTTCCATGTCTTTCGCTATTCTCCAAAGTGAGTCCCAGTTCCCAAGATCCTAAAGAGAGCATCTTCATTTGCCCAGATAGTCAGGAGAATTCATACCAGGTGCAGTGACTAAATGGAACACGCTCTGCAGTTCAGTTCAGCTTTCAGCATCACTCGATGATCTTACACAATCTTAAAGATTGGCTGAGCACTGTTACTTTGGACATCAAACCTTAACTGCCATACAAGTTTGTTAAGGAGTGATTAGCCACAATAGCACAAAACAAATATTTCATTGCAGTTATTAAATTTAGCTACAACAAGTATGGCAGGAACTGAGGGCCTTAGCACCAAAATTGTATGTAATTAGTGCAACAAATTGTGATACAGCCAGTATTCTGTTCCAATTGATAATTCTCACCACCTCTGACCTGATTCCATCACTTCAAAGGCCTTGAATGAACCACATTAGCAAATAGCTTCAAAAAAGTGAGTTGGGATAAAGCTAAATTAAATACATATGAAATATAGGCTGTTTTCTGTAAAAATTCTATGATTTTTAGAAGTGCCATTGAAATTGAATGAAAGAAATATGGTAACTTTTTTAGCCATTTAACCAGAATAAACTGTTAAATTATCTTATTATTGTCACACATACCGAGGGACAGTGAAAAACTTGTCTTGCATACCGTTCATACAGATCAATTCATTACACAGTGCAGTGAGGTAGTATAGCGTAAAACAAAACAGAATGCAGAGTAAAGTGTCACAGCTGCAGAGAAAGTGCAGTGCAGGTAGACAATAAGGTATAAGGTCATAACGAGGTAGATTGTGAGGTCAAGAGTTTATCTTATCATAGTAGGGAACCGTTCAATAGTCATAACAGCGGGATGGCAACACGTGGATAAGGTGTTAAAGAAGGCATATGGCATGGTTGCTTTGTCAGCTGGGATAGAAGCTGTCCTTGAACCTGGTGGTGTGTTCCCTCAGGCTCCTGCATCTTCTGCCCGATGGGAGAGGGGAGAAGAGAGAATGTTCCGAGTGGGTGGGGTCTTTGATTATGCTGGCTGCTTTTCCAAGGCAGCAAGAAGATTAGATGGAGTCCATGGAGGGGAAGCTGGTTTCCATGATGTGCTGAGCTGTGTCCACAACTCTCTGCAGCTTATTGCGGTCACGGGCAGAGCAGTTGCTATACCAACCCGTGATGCACCCAGATAGCACTCCATGTCAGCAAGACCAAGGAATTGATTGTGGACTTCAGGAAGGGGAGGTCGGGAGAACACTAAGCAGTCCTCATTGAGAGGTCAATGGTGGAAAGAGTGAGCAGCTTCAAGTTCCTGGGTGTCAATATCTCGGAGGATCTATCCTGGTCCTAACACATTGATGCAATCATGAAGAAGGCACTCAGCCATGTCTTATTCCTCATTTTAAATATAAATATTGCCTCAGCTATTGACTGGTCCTCTGACCTGATAGTTTTTTTCCAATGAGTTATTAACTATTTGCAGTTATCCCTCCAATATCTCTTACCTAAGATTCTTCTTAAATGTTATTGATGAAATCCATCTGGATCAGGGGTATTATCCTCTTTGAATTTGATTATATATTTAATATATTCCCTTTTTCTATTTTAAATGGATTTATTTCATTTCTGGTCTCACCGTCTAGTATCATGTTCAGCTCATCTACCTCCCTGACAATTACCAAAACAAGATAATGATTTTATATTTCAGCCATCTCCTGATCATTCCTGTGGTATTATCTTATCTTATTTATTCCTGAAGGGCTCTTTTCCAATTCAAACTTTTCTCAGTGATGCATCTAAAAAATATTTTAATAGTTTGTTCTACGTTCCACAATCATTTAAGTCCATAGTTCTTCTTCAGAACATAGAACAGCACAGCACAGGAACAGGCCCTTCGGCCCACCATGTCTGTGCCAACCATGATGCCAATCTAACTAATCCCCCAGCCTGGACATGGTCTGTATTCCTCCATTCCCTGCCTGTCCATGTGTCTGTATAAATGCCTCTTAAATGTTGCTATTGTATCTGCCTCCACTACCTCCCCTGGCAGTGTGTTCCAGGCACCCACCACTCTCAGTGTAAAAAACTTGCCTCACAAATCTCCTTTAAATTTTTCCCTCTCACCTTAAATCTATGCCCTCCAGTATTTGACTTTCCCACCCCAGAAAAGAGACTCTGATTATCTACCCTACCTATGCCTCTCATAATTTTATAAACTTCTATCAGGAATCCCTCAGCCCTGACACTCCAGAGAAAACAATCCAAGTTTGTCCAACTTCTCCTTATAGCTGATACTCTCCATTGCAGGCAACATACTGGTGAACGTCTTCTGCCACCTCTAATAAGCCTCCACATCCTTCCTGCAATGTGGTGAGCAGAACTGCACACTATACTCCAAATGCAGCCTAACTAAAGTTTTATACAGTTGCCACATGACTTCCTGACTTCTATACTTAACACCCCAGCCGATGAAGCAACCATGCCATTTGCCTTCTTTAACACCTTATCCACTTGTGTTTCCATTTTCAGGGAGCTATGGACTTTCAACCTAAGGTCCCTCTGTATATCGACACTCCTAAGGGTCCTGTCAATTACTGTATAGTCTCCTCTCGCACTTGACCTCCCAAAATGTACCACCTCACTCTTGTCTGGATTAAACTCCATCTGCCATTTATTTGCCCTAATTTCCAACTGCTCTTTGCCTTCCCCATTGTTTGTCTGATTTCATATCCTTCTATGCTTTCTCTTTATTGTGTACTTGACTCTCTATCTACTCAATGTAAGACATTTTCCTTACCTTCAATTATTCTCTTATCTTCTCATTCATCCACAGAGTCCTGTGAGTGTTAGCTTGTTCTATCCTTTCAGTGCATTATATTTTCCTTTACTCTGTTGAACACAGTTTTAAATCTTTCCTACTGTTGCATGTATCGTTGTCTGACAATTTTGTTGTCCATTTTGTCTTCTTAGGTTTTATGAAAAGCACAGTGAGGCTGGAGGAACTCAGCAGGCCAGGCAGCATTCGTGGAGAAAAGCAGGCGGTCAACGTTTCGAGTCAGAACCCTTCTTCAGGACTGAAGATAGGAAAAGGGGAAGCCCAGTATATAGGAGGGAAAAGCAGAGCAGTGATAGGTGGGCAGAAGAGGGGAGGTGGGGTGGGCACAAGGTGGTGATAGATGAAGGTAAGAGACAGCGATAGGCACGTGCGGGTTAAGAGGGGAGAGCAGATCCACCAGGGGATGGGTCAAAGGTAAGGAACAAAAGTAAAACAAAGGTAGAAAAAAAGAGGCTAGGAAAGGGAGGAAGAGAAGAGGCATGGTGGGGGGGGGGGTGCGGGGAGGTTGTGGGGAAGGGGTGTGGGGATTACCTAAAGTGGGAGAATTCAGTGTTCGTGCCGTGAAGACCTTTCCTATCTTCAGTCCTTAAGAAGGGTCCTGACCCGAAACGTTGACCGCCTGCTTTTCTCCACGGATGCTGCCTGGCCTGCTGAGTTCCTCCAGCATCATCGTGTTTTTCATCTAGATTCCAGCATCTGCGGTCCTTTATTTCTCTTCTTAAGTTTTATTTCAGTCACTTGAATGGACTTTTCTTTGGTCTGTTAACTTCATCACACATCGTTCTCTCTCATCGTCTTCAAGAGTATTACTATTGTATAGTTGCTATTGTTAACATATTATTATTTCTCTTATTTGCCCTAGTTCACTCTCAATACTAGATCCAAAGACAATTCTCCCACATTGGTCTCTTTAATACTAGGTTAGAAGTGAGTCTGCATACACAGCAGGAGCTCCGTTCCCATATCAGCTTTATCCACCTCTTCTGTCTAATTAATATCAGTTCTGTCGAAATGCCCCATGATTAATATTCATTTCCTTAATTTGCATGCATTTTTTTGTCTTCCCTTCCACTATTAGATTGGTAAATTGGTTTCTTACCAAGGTACAGTGAAAAATTTTTGTGTGCCATCCATACAGAGCATTTCATCACATCAGTACATCAAGGTAGTACAAGGGAAAACAATAACAGAATGCAGAATAAGGTGTTACAGTTACAGAGAAAGTGCAGTGCAGGCTGACAATCAGGTGCAAGGTCATAACGAGGTAGACTGTGAGGTCAAGAGTCCATTTCATACTAGCGAACCATTCAATAGTCTTATAACAGCGGGATAGAAACTGTCCTTGATCCTGGTGGTACGTGCTTTCAGGCTTTTGTATCTTCTGCCTGATGGGAGGAGGGAGAAGAGAGATTAGCCCCATTAGTATGCTTGATTCCTTATTATCTCACATCCCTATCCATATGCTTTCTATTTTTATCTTCCTTGTAGTACAGTTCCTTTTTCTCTTGACATTATGTTTGCCTTCATTAGCACTGACACTTCACCTCCTCTTTTTTCCTATGACTGGGAAAAAATCCACTGTCAACAACAAATTTAAAATAATTAGAAAAAAAAGAGGGAAGCAAGAAGATAACTTGTTTTTATTCAACAAATTATTACAATGTGGAATACATTTCTTGAGATAACACTCGAACCAAATTCAGTCACAAATTTTAAAACAGGATATTAGATACTTAGAAAGAGAAGGAGAGGAATAAGATTGATTAGAATCAGAATCAGATTTATTATCACTGACATATACCATGAAATATGTTGTTTTGTGACAGCAGTACAGTGCAAAAATATGAAATTACTATAAATTACAAAAATAAATAAATAGTGCAGAAAAAAAGGAATAACGGGGTGGTGTTTATGGGTTCATGGACCGTTCAGAAATCTGATGGTGGAGGGGAAGAAGCTGTTCCTGAATCATTGAGTGTGGGTCTTCAGGCTCCTGTGCCTCCTCCCCAATGGTAGTAATGAGAACAGGGCACGTCCCGGATAATGAGGGTCCTTGGTGATAGATGCTGCCTTCTTGAATGAGTACAGGCAACATATTCTGAAGTCTATGTTTTATCAATTCCATTACAAATCTGTGCAAGTGTAGTTAATACAGTAGATTTTCATCCAAATATAGTCAATAGCATTATTTCTTTGGTGAAGAATTAGATTAACGATATTACCTTGTTGATTTTGCCTTATATTTTCAACTAATATCACAGAATCAAACTTTTACCAAACACATATTTACTGTCTTTAACTAGGAGGAATCAATATGACTGACTATAAATTAATGGGGTTAAAAAAAAGTAAATAAGAAATAAAAGCAATACTGATTCCCAATACAGAGAGGAAATCTTTGAACTAGAGGGAATTCAACCTCCTAAAAGAAGTTTAAATTGAACAGAGCTAATTGTAAGCATCGCTGAGTGCAAGTTGTACAAGAACCACTGATGAAGAATAGGTGCTGGATGATCAGTTATTATGAGTTCATAAGGTGACACAAAGTAAAATGCAAGTGAGCCATTTGAATATTGGAGTTATACAGTTCCGTGAAAGCTAATTTTAACACTATTATTTTCATACATTTCTGTCTGGCACCTTGTGCGTGGGTCTGCATTATTCCAATGCTTCATTTACCCAATTCAGATCGTAACTGCTAGCTCTGCAGGTGGAGCATTTAAAATAATTATCTCTCCTATAAACGCTTTATCCCATGATAACAGCTCTGATTCCTTTGAGGTCCCACTAATCCAGCTGCAAGGGCAAACTAACATGTTGTAAATACATAAATAGACATGGAATTGGAAGAGGACAATGATCATTGTGGCAATTTAGACAGTGTTCATGAATATTGCATTAGAGATTATTTTATAGCAAAAGCATCTTTAATCAATTCATTGTGCAACATATCAAGGTTTTATTTAGGGAGATGTAAATTAAAATTTTTATTTCTTTTTTTCAATTGATT
The DNA here is from genome assembly GCF_009764475.1 of Pristis pectinata. NCBI lineage: Eukaryota > Metazoa > Chordata > Chondrichthyes > Rhinopristiformes > Pristidae > Pristis > Pristis pectinata. The sequence goes on from NC_067412.1 coordinate 94,956,454, forward strand.
ACACAATTACAGATAATGGGTCTGATTTTCTTCTCCTTGGTGCTAGCTTTGATTTTGTTGGGAGGTTAGTAGTCTGACTTTCAACAGAGCACAAAAGGGCTAATTTATTTCCCATCCCATCATCACGCCAGTCAAATATAAAACCTTACAACTTGCTTCTGATAGGCACTGTACACCTCACAGTCAAGAAGGAGAAGTGGGGACGTTTTTTTAATAACATTTTCTTCTTTTGACATAGGTTAAAATAATCCTGTTGAAACATTTGCCATGGACGCAGCCCAGTCCATCACGGGCACAGCCCTCACCACCATTGACAGCACCTACAGGAGGCGCTGCCTCAAGAAGGCACTGCTCAAGAAGGCAGCATCTATCATCAAAGATCCCCACTATGTAGATCATGCTTTATTTGCTCTGCTACCATCAGGCAGAAGCCTGAAGTCCCACATCACCAGGTTCATAAGCAGCTACTTTCCTACAGCCATCAGGTTCTTGAACCAACCTGCACAACCCTAACCCAACCTCAGCAACAGAAAACTACAGAACATTTCTTGCACTGCCATAGACATGTCTCTTATTGTTTTATTGTGCGTTAATGTCTTGTTTTGCATGTTTTTTTCTTCACTGTCTTGTATAAACTCTGCATAATTTATGTTTTATACATTGTCTGTACTACATGTCTGTGATGCTGCTGCAGGCAAGTTTTTCATTGTGCCTGTACCTCACTGTACTTGTACATATGGCAATAAACTCGACTTGACTTGACATTTTGCCTTATGTATTTTGAATAGAAGGGATGTTACCCATTGTCAAAGGAGGGAACAGGCATAAAATCCGGATGCACCTATTCTTCCAGAAAACATTTGCCAAGTAAAAACGAGATGTAATTCCAGGCAGACCAGGAACAACAGCAGAGGAAACTGCGAAAACAAAATGAAAAACACGATGACGCTAGAGGAACTCAGCAGGCCAGGCAGCATCCGTGGAGAAAAGCAGGCGGTCAACATTTCGGATCAGGACCCTTCTTCAAGAAACATTGACTGCCTGCTTTTCTCCACGGATGCTGCCTGGTCTGCTGAGACCCTCCAGCATCATCATGTTTTTCATCTAGATTCCGGCACTTGCAGTCCTTTGTTTCTCTGCAAAAATAAAATACTGCAGATGTTGGAAGTCTGAAATAAAACAGAAAATACTGGGAATATTTCAATTGATCAGGCAGCATCTGTAGAGAAACAGAGTTAATCTCTCAGGTTGATTGTTTTTTTTGTCAGAACAGAAATTTCAGCAGTTAGACGTGTCGGCAGTTAAGACCATAAGACCATAAGGCAAAGGAGCAGAAGTCGGCCATTCGGCCCATCGAGTCTGCTCTGCCATTCTATCATGAGCTGATCCATTCTCCCGTTTAGCCCCACTCCCCCGCCTTCTCACCATAACCTTTGATGCCCTGGCTACTCAGATACCTATCAATCTCTGCCTTAAATACACCCGATGACTTTGCCTCCACAGCCGCCCATGGCAACAAATTCCACAGATTCACCACTCTCTGGCTAAAGAAATTTCTCTGCATCTCTGTTCTGAATGGGCGCCCTTCAGTCCTGAAGTCGTGCCCTCTTGTACTGGACTCCCCTACCATGGGGAACAACTTTGCCACATCTGCTCTGTCCAGGCCTTTTAACATTCGAAAGGGTACTGATAATGTGGTGATATAAGAATCATTTCCAGATGCAATGTCTTTGACTATGGGCTGGTTGTCTGAGTCCTTTTGAGCAGAACTGGTGTACAACCTCACACTTTGGGAGCGAGCCACAACATCAACAATGAAAACACAACAGACCACCTCTTGCACCGCCATGGACTTGTCTCTGGTTGTGTTATTTTTGCACTAAGATCTTGTTTTTGCACAGATTTTTTTCTCTTTTTCTTCACTATCTTGTATAATTTACGAATAATTTATACGCTGTGTGTTGTCTATACCTACGTGCCTCTGATGCCGCTGCAAGCAAGTTTTTCATTGTACCTGTACCTCACCGTACTTGTGCACATGGCAATCAACTCGACTTGACGTCATCAGTTAATTCTGTTTCTCTCTCCACACATGCTGCCTGACCTGCTGAATATTTCCAGCATTTCCTGTTTTGTAGGAAAGGATACTCCTTACACTAATGTAGATATATCAAGAAGTCAGTGTCATATGTTGGTGACTGCATTTTGAAACTTTACAGCACATTAAATGATTATGTAGTTCCCAGTAATAATCAATCAACTGGAAGAAAAGAGAGCTCATTCAAAACTACCATCGAGTTGTTCAGTGAATACAGGAGACAAACACACTATAGGGACAAAGAACTGGAATGGAGTTACAGGGGTTGCTCTACAGAGAGCCAAATGGCCTCTTTCTGTGTCATAACAAATCTATGATTTTAGAATCAGAATGAAAATCAGCTTTATTATCACTGACGTACGTCGTGAAATTTGTTGTTTTGGGACAGCAGTACAGTGCAAGACAGAAAAATTACTATAAGTTATGAAAAATAAATAAATAGTGCAAAAGAGGAATAATGAGGTAGAATTCATGGGTTCAGAATTCTGATGGCGGAGGGGTAGAAGCCGTTCCTGAGTTTCTTCTGAACTCGCAACTGGATCTCTTGGTGACGAGCACATTTTGGCGGTTTCTAATTACGCCACAAGTGGAAACGTTCTCCCTGCGGCCACTCTATTAAAACTATCATTTTAAAGACATATTCACTGACCCCTCGGTCCGATTTTCTCAAAAGAAGCAGGACCTAGTCTGTTCACCCTTTCCAATATACGTATATATCATCACATTTCTGGTGATCTCCTTGTAAATCTTCTCTGTGCCCTTTCCAATGCTTCCATATTGCTTTTAGTATAAAACTAGAACTGTACGCTGTCCTCTAGATATCTGACTAGGGTTTGATAGGCTGAGCACAATTGGTAATTGATAATTGACTTATTATTGTCACATATACTGAGATACAGTGAAAAGTTTTTGTTTGCATGCCATCCAGACAGTCAGATCATTCTATACAAAAGTACATTAAAGTAATACAAAAGAAAAAAAAACAGAATGCAGAATATAGTGTTACAGTTACAGAGAAAGTGCAGTGCAGATAGATAAATAAAGTGCAATTTCTCTACTTTTTCAACTCTTTCCCTCTAGAAATAAGCCTTTGGGTGCTTCGTTTGTCTTTCTTTGGCCTTGTTAATCTTTGGTGCAACTTCTGGGGTCTGTTTCTGTGCTCTATGACTCCACGAATCTATGAATTTTTGAATTATAGTTTGACTTCGTTACAAAGTAGTCTGGCACTAGTAGTGGGAAGTGGCATATCTGGTAACATCATGATAGTTGACAGCAGTTATGTTGCAAGGTTCAGTTTTATGTTCAAGGTTAGGTTGAAGGTAGATTTTATTCAATGATATGACAGATTTGTGGAGCGAAATGTCCTATCACTTTTCCAAAGTGATGTCCGTGATTTCATTCAGGAAAGGTCAGTGCATTTAGTCATTTCTTTCTTGAACTTTCTACTGACTTACTTAATATTTTGAAGACCTTATAGAACTCCTGTAATCTTTGGTGACCACACTCTGACAAGGCAGTTGTCCTCCCCTGTTAGGGACCATTAAATTAAACCAAGGCTGATCTACTCCTCAACTTCCTTCACCACTGTTTGCTTCATAACTCTTCATGCCTCAAACTCATCGATCAATCTCAGTCTTGAAGACTCCAATTCTCACCTAAAGTGCCAACAGGCTCAAGGACAGCTTCTATCCCACTGTTATAAGACTATTGAATGGTTCCCTAGTATGATAAGATGGACTTTTGACCTCACAACCTACCTCGTTGTAGCCTTGCACCTTACTGTCTATCTGCACTGCACTTTCTCTGTAACTGTAACACTTTATTCTGCATTCTGTTATTGTTTTCCCTTGTACTACCTCAATACACTGTTGTGATGAATTGATCTGTACGGACGGTATGCAAGACAAGTTTTTCACTGTACCCTGTGACAATAATAAACCAATTTATCAGCTTCTATGGTGGGAAGAGTTCCAAATCATGATATGCAGAGCTTGGGTTGTATGGCTGCTCCTCCCCCAAGTGCAATATTTAATCACTGTGAATAATACTGTTCATTTGCCAATGAAATGCTTTAAAAAATCTGTTTAAGTGGCTGAGATATTGTCTGATAACGTGAATAGTCTTCCACCATCAGATATCATGTGATGGTGTGGAATGTATTGCCCAAGTGAAATGAATCAGACTGCAGTATCAAAGGGTATCTGGACCTCACATTTACCCAAATAGTTAAGAAGGTAACAAGATAATGAATTTTAGGCCTGTCTTGCAGGTCTGCTTGCAAGAACGATAATGTCAAAGTCAAAGTCGAGTTTACTGTCATATGCACAGGTACATGTATGTATGGGTGTAATGAAAAATTTACTTGAAGCAGCATCACAGGCACATAGCATCAGAGACACAACATTCACAAGCAAAACATAAATTAAACATAAATTATACAATATTGTACAAGAAAGAACACAATTAGAACAATAAAAAGTCCATTGTAGTGCAAAGTGGTCAAAGTCATCATAGTGTTGCTATACTGAGTAGTGATTAGGGTTGTGCTGGTTGGTTCAAGAACTGAATGGTTGAAGGGAAGTAGCTGTTCTTGAACCTGGTGGTATGGAACTTCAGGCTTCTGTACCTCCTGCCCGATGGTACCTGTGAGAAGATGGCACGGCCCGGATGGTGGGGGTCTTTGATGATAGATGTTGCCTTCTTCAAGGAAACATCTGAAGTAATTATAGAACCAATTTTGCCACAACAGAGACCTCACTGTAACCAATACTTGGTCCATGTGGTCTCCAAGCAATACCCCGCTCATTTCTTCATGGTTATTCCTTCTAAAATTCCAGAAGTACATTTCAGGTTTTGATTCCTCACCAGTAACAGATGTTCTGTTCTGAAAAAAATTCAATTTTTAAGCCCTTTCCTGAGGTTCAAGCTGTTGTTTGTAGGTGTTGCAGGTCAGGAGAGGGGATAGAAATGATTGGACCATCATTCAGAAGGTTGTCAACAAGACATAAATTCTGCTCTGCTCTTCCTAGCAATTTCACCAATAAAAATAGTCATTTATTGTAGAGATAATAGCCATTGATAGTGCTGAGCCTGCGATTGTTAAGTTCTTGCTACACTTTCAACAAGGGCTTTGATTTTCAGAGATCTGCTTTGAACCACTTCAGTTCTGAGACTCACAGACAAAACAACATAGCACAACATAACTCATTGCTTTACCATTTATGTGCCATTGATTCCTAGCTATCTCCAAAAAGCAATTATTTGCTCTTGTGAAAACACATTAGCTTTGGTTGTTCTCTACTTTGAGCCTTCCTCAAGCCCCAGAGGAGTTGCTTAACAGGAGCAAATAGAAACAGAGAGTGTCGTGGATACTCAACAGATCAGGCAGCAGATGTGGAGAGAGAAACTGAATTAACATTCCAGATCTTTTTCCCAGGGTTGAGGAATCAAGAGCTATAGGATGCATGTTTAAGTTGAGAGGGGAGAGATTTAATAGCAACCTGAGGGGCAACTTTTTCACCCACAGGATGGTCAGTATATGGAATTAGCTCCCAGAGGAAGTGACTGAGGCAGGTGCATTAACAACATTCAAAAGGTACTTGGAAAGGTACAGGGATAGGAAAGGTTTACAGGGATATTGGCCAAATGTGGCAAAATGATAAGATAAGACAAGATGTCTTTATTAGTCACATGTACATTGAAACACACAGTGAAATACATCTTTTGCGTAGAGTGTTCTGGGGGCAGCCCGCAAGTGTCGCCACGCTTCCAGCACCAACATAGCATGCCCACAACTTCCTAACCCGTACGTCTTTGGAGTGTGGGAGGAAACCAGAGCACCCGGAGGAAACCCACACAGACATGGGGAGAACATACAAACTCCTTACAGACAGTGGTTGGAAAAGAACCCGGGTCACTGGTGCTGTAATAGCGTTACACTAACTGCTGTACTACCGTGCCTGCCCATAAATGAGACTGGCTTATATGGGAATCTTGGTCAGCATAGACCAGTTGGGCTGGAGGGCCCATTTCCATGCTATAAGACCCTATGACTTGATGGCTCTATGACCCTTCCACTAAACTGACACTTTGCTTATGCTTTACAGTTGCTTGTTAAACAGTTGAGGTGATTTGGGCCAATCAGTGACTTTCTGTGTCCAATTCTACTCTGCTGGTTGATTATCATAATCCAGGCAACCCTTCAGCACCCTCAGACCAACTCCTCAAGGCACAGGCCTAACCCCAGGAAAGGTTCTTTGGAAACTAGCAGCTATATAACCCCAGCTCCACACGTCGTGATTTGGAACTGTCTCCACTTCAGAAGCTCTGACTAATCTTCTATGGGCTCCCAAAGAACCTCCTCAGATGCAATGAGAAAAGAAAATCCCTGCCACAATTCCAACCATCAGTATTACGCAGCATTCACAATATCCACGTGATGGATTAATGGTTAGCATAACGCTATTACAGTGCCAGTTCAATACCAGATGCTGTCTGTAAGGAATTTGTACGTTCTCCCAATGTCTGCGTGGGTTTCCTCCGGGTGCTCCGGTTTCCTCCCACTTTCCAAAGACGTACAGGTTAGGAAGTTGTGGGCATGCTATGTTGGCGCTGGAAGCATGGCGACACTTGCGGGCTGCCCCCAGAACACTCTACATAAAAGATGCATTTTACTGTGTGTTTCAATGTACATGTGACTAATAAAGATATCGTATTGTATCGTATATGATTGCAACTAATGTTCACTGAAGTAGAGTAGAACAATTATAATCAAAGTAATGAGTGGATCTGCAGAGACCAGATTGTAACAGGTCGCCAGACTCCAGTGCATCTTGCCATAATATGTAACACCAAGCTCAAAGCACGTACCACCAGGCTCAAGGACAGCTTCTATCTCACTAAGACGATTGAATAGTTCCCTAGTACGATAAAATGGACTCTTGACATAACCTACCTCGTTATGGTCTTGCACCTTATTGTCAACCTACACTGCACTTTCTCTGTAACTGTAACACTTTATTCTGCATTCTGTTATTGTTTTACTTTGTACTACTTCAATGCACCACGTATTGGTATTGGTTTATTATTGTCACTTGTACCGAGGTACACTGAATAACTTGTCTTGCACACTGTTCATACAATTCAATTCATTACACAGTGCATTGAGGTAGTATAGGGTAAAAACAATAACAAAACAAAGAGTAAATTGTCACAGCTACAGAGAAAGTGCAGTGCAGGCAGACCATAAGGTGTAAGGCTATGATGAGGTAGATTGTGAGGTCTAGATTCCATCTCATTGTATAAAGGAACCATTCAATATTTCAACAGTGAATAGAAGCTGTCCTTGAGCCTGGTGGTATGTGCCCTCAGGCTCCTGTATCTTCTGCCTGATGGGAGAAAGAAGAGAGAATGACCCGGATGGGTGGGGTCTTTGATTATGTTGGCTGCTTTACTGAGACAGCGAGAGGTGTAGACAAAGTCCATGGAGGAGAGGCTGATTTTCATGATATGCTGGGCTGTGTCCACAACTCTCTGAAGTTTCTTGTGGTCCTGGGCAGAGCAGTTGCCATACCAAGCCGTGATGCATCCAGTAGGATGCTTTCTATGGTGCATCAATAAAAGTTAGTGAGTGTCAAAGGAGAAATGCCAAATTTCTTTAGCCTCCTGAGGAAGTAGAGGTGCTGGTGAGCTTTCTTGGCCGTGGTGTCCACATGGTTAGACCAGGACAGGCTATTGGTGATGGTCATTTGCAGGAACTTGAGGCTCTCAACCCTCTCAACTTCAGCACCGTTGATGTTGACAGGAGCATGTGCACAGCCCCCTTTCCTGAAGCTCTTTTGTTTTGCTGACATTGAATTGACCTGTATGAACAGTATGCAAGACAAGTTTTATTACTGTAACTTGGCACAATAATAAACCAATTTACCAGTAGATCTGTAAAAACGATACCAATTCACCTGCTTATTTTCCCTCAAAAGGAACATTAATGAACCACACAAAAAGCACTGGAGGAACTCAAGTCTGTACTGAACTCACAGAAGAATAATCTGGTCTTGTGGCATGTGATTTGGAAGGAGATTAGAGAGAAGAAACAAAAAAAAGAATGAATTGCATTTATACAATACCATTAACTATCTCTGAAGGTCCTGAAACACTTCACAGCTAATGAAGCATTTTTGATATGTAGCCTCTGATGGAAGGTAGGAAACATGGCAGCTAACTTGCATGCAGCAAACTTTTCACAACAGTGAGCAGTTTGCCTGCTGATTTTAGTGCTGCTGCTCATGGGGTAAATCTTGGTCAGAACACTGGAGAGAGCTCCACTTCTCTTCAAAATGCTGTGATGGGATCTTTCACTGCCATCGGAGAAAGCAAACAGGGCCTCAATTTAATCTGTTATCTGAAAGACAGTACCTGAGAAAATGTAGCACTCCCTCAGCACTGCGATGGACTGAATTTTCTGCTCACGTCTCTGAACTTGGGCTTGGGTTTACAGTCTTTTAACAGAAGCAAGATTGCTACCAATGTAGTCATGTTTGACAGTTAAGGAAAGGACTTAAGTTAATATAGCACCTTACACAACCTTTGATTACCTCAAAGCGTTTTATAGTCAATTTCTATTCTTTGGCAAGTAGTCACTGTTGCCATGTAGGGTAACCTGACAGCCATTAACACACAATGAAATAAATACACTATATACAAGCAAATGCGATTAATGACTTTTGAGGTCTTGTGGTATTGGTAATTGTCTCATCCACTGAGGTACAGTGAAAAGCTTTGTTTTGCATGATATCCATACAGACCATTTCACCACATCATACGTCAAGGTAGTACAAGGGAAAAGCAATAACACAAATGCAGAAAATAGTGTTACAGTTACAGAGAAAGTGCAGTGCAGGCAGACAACAAGGTGCAAGGCCGTGACAAGGTAGATTGTGAGGTCAGGAGTCCATCTTATCGTACTAGGGGACCGTTCAATAGTCTTATAACAGCGGGATAGAAGCTGTCCTTGAGCCTGGTGGTACGTGCTTTCGGGCTTAGAAACATAGAACCATAGAACACTACAGCACAGAAAACAGGCCATTCGGCCCTTCTAGTCTGTGCTGAAACGTTATTATGCTAGTCCCATTGACCTGCACCCAGTGCATAAACCTCCAGACCTCTCCCGTCCATGTATCGATCCAATTTATTCTTAAAACTTAAGAGTGAGCCCGCATTTACCACGTCAGATGGCAGCCCATTCCACACTCACACCACTCTCTGAGTGAAGAAGTTCCCCCTAATGTTCCTCCTAAACCTTTCCCCTTTCACCCTAAAGCCATGTCCTCTCGTACTTATCTCTCCTAATCTAGGTGGAAAGAGCCTACTCGCATTAACTCTGTCTATACCCCTCATAATTTTGTAAACCTCGATCAAATCTCCCCTCATTCTTCTACGTTCCAAGGAATAAAGTCCTAACCTGTTCAATCTTTCCCTGTAACTCAACTCCTGAAGACCTGGTAACATTCTAGTAAATCTCCTCTGCACTCTTTCAATCTTACTGATATCCTTCCTATAGTTAGAACTGCACACAGTACTCCAAATTTGCCCTCACCAATGTTTTATACAACCTCCTTTTGTATCTTCTGCCCGATGGGAGGGGGGAAGAAGAGAGAATGTCCGGGGTGGGTGGGGTCTTTGATTATGCCGGCTGCTTTACTGAGGCAGCGAGAAGTGTAGACGAGTCCATGGAGGGGAGGCTGGTTTCCCTGATGTGCTGAGCTGTGTCCACAACTCTCTGCAGTTTCTTGAAGTCCTGGGCAGAGCAGTTGCTGTACCAAGCCTCCAGATAGGATGCTTTCTATGATTTTTTAATTTCAAAAATAAACTTTATTCTTAATAAAACATATATATTAAGGAAGAAAGAGTGAAAAAATTTACATTCAAGGGCGTTACATTTAAAAGAGAAAAAAAAACAAATAAGCAATCATAGCCCCATTGCCACTTGTCTGACCCCCTGGGGTGATACACCATTTTCATTGTTTGAGCAGCTTCCCCACCCAACACATCCCCTCCATGTGCGGTAGCAGAAGGATCCCAGACTGTGGACCTTCCCCACAGAGCCTTAGCACTGGCTGCACCGAGCTTCAGTGCGTCCCTCAGCACGGACTCCTGCAGCCTGGGACGTGCCGGTCGGCAGTGTTCCCCTACGGACATCTCACCGTGCTGGGAGACCAACAAGTTTTGGACAGACCAAAGGGCGTCCTTCACCGAGTTGATGACCTTTCAGCAGCACTTGGTGTCTGTCTCACTGTGTGTTCCCAGGAACAGCCCGTAGATCAGAGAGCCCTCTGTCACACTGCTGCTGGGAATGAACCGGGACATGGAAGCCTTGCATCCATCTCCACACCTTCTTAGCAGATCCACACTCTGTAGCGTCCCTCCTCCACCACAGCTGTCCCGAGGGCAGCGTGCGTTGGAGATGATGTGCCGTCTGTGCAGAAAGGATCTGACTGTGAGGGCCCCCGTCTCCGCCAGCCAAGTGCGGTCTTGGTGCTTGCTGCTGAGATCTGGCAATAAGGCGGTCAGCCAGATGGTTTGGACAGTCTGCTCAGGGAACCACCCCACTGTATCCATAGTGTCCCCAGGTGCTTTCTAAGGAACATCTATAAAAATTGGTGAGAGCTAATGGGGACATGCCGGATTTCCTTAGCCTCCTGAGGAAGTAGAGGCACTGGCGCACTTTTCTGACTGTGACATCTAAGTATTACTTTAAAATTACAAGTAGGGATTAATAACCTATCGGTTCTGACAAAGCATCGCCATGAAGCAACCTTGCAATGGTACTAAATAGGTGGAGGGCAGATATATCCCACTAAAGAACTTATGCTAATTTTTATTCAATTTTGTTCACAACAGTTTCTGAGCTAAATTTTCTTTCTGCTGAAGTTTGAATTTGCAAAGTACAGTACAAAGTCACCTCATAGGTGGTAAGAAAATTTAAACGGAAGGGAATGAGACCAGGTGTCCATTGAAGTTTAAGTCTCAGCAAGAAATGCTAGAATGAGAAAATCTCCAGTCACTGAGATGTATTCAAGCAGAATTTAATTTTTAGAAGTATATAGTTAGGAATCCTGGGTCTTTTCAGAGCAGATTAGTGAACAACCCTCTTTTCTTTTGGCAACTTGTTAAACAAAAGCAACAGTTATTGAAAATAGGCTATAAATTTGAATGCAGATCACCATAAAAAGAACCCCTATTGTGGTTTTTATACACTGGACTAAAGCCAAATTTATCTGCACCTGCTAGATCAATACAAGGCATTTTTAATTCCAGGGATGAATATACAGCAGCAGCCAGACACATTCAGATACATGAATGGAGACAAATTGCCCACAGAACGATAGCAGTGAGAAAATCATTAAATCACTGCCAATCAGATTGCAAGTTTCACTTGATTACAGCTTTGAATTTCCTCCCATGTTAATATAAATTACACTTGTCTTAAAATCGGATTTTTTTTTCTCCCTGAATTTAATTCCCCGAGTAATTCTATTGGTATCACTGTGGAGCCTTTCCTGAGAGGTGTGAATATAATTTGAATACTAATGTTAGGTTTTATGTTGAGCTTTTATGTGGAGCTTTGTGATTCAGTCAACAATAAATAGGCAGAGGAAAGGGGTCGTGCTCAGAACGCAGTACTGAAAGAAGAATCTGTTAATTTCCTCATTTCTTGGGTTGTACAGATGCTACTTCCTGCCAGATTAAACAATGAAGTAATGTTTCAAAAGCCTATCAGCTGTTTCTGTGCTGGTCGACTGCTTCTGAGATGTTAAACGAAGGTCATTTCTTCTCTGTCAGATCAACAACAAAACATCCCATAGCAATATATCAAAGGAGCATGGTGGATGGTTATCCAGCAGTCAACATCATAGTGAGGGAATATTTGATTCTTATGTTACTAATTGCGAACACACTTGGAGTGCTGTGTACAGTTCTGGTCACCCTTTTATAGGAAAGATGTGGTTAAACTGGAAAGAGTGCTGAAGAGACTTACGGGGATGTGGGCAGGACTAGAGGACCTGAGTTACAGGGAGAGGTTGGCCAGGCTAGGTCTTTATTCCTTGGAATGTAGGAGAATGAGGTGGCGACCTAATAGAAGAGCTTAAAATGATGAGAGGCATAGATAAGGTGGACAGTAACAGTCTTTTCCCCAGGGTAGGGGAGTCCAAAACTAGGGGGCATAGATTTAGGGTGAGAGGGGAAAGATTTAAAAGGGACCTGAGGGGCAACTCTTTCACACAGAGGGTGGTGAGTACATGGAACGAGGTGCCAGAGGAAGTGGTTGAGGCAGGTACAATAGTATCGCTTAAGAAGCACTTGGATAGGATCATGGAGGGGCGGGGCTTGGAGGGATATGGGCCGAACGCAGAAATTGGGACTAGCTGGGTGGACGACATAATGGGCATGGATTGGTTGGACTGAAGGGCCTGTATCTGTGCTGTATTGCTCTATGACTCTATGAAACTATGCTGTTCACAAATTGGCTATCATATTTCAAACATTACATTCTCAGTCCTTAAGTCTATGTCCATAAAAGGTGCAATATAAATCCAAATCAAAAAACTGCAAATGCTGACAATCTTTAATCAAAATAGAAGATGTTAGAAAGACTCAGCAGGTCAGGCAGCATCTGTGGAAAGAGAAACAGAATGAATGTTTCAGGGTTGAAGATCCATTGTTGTCGACCTGAATCATTAACTCTGTTTCTCCTACCACAGATGCTGCCTGACCTGCTGAGTACTTCCAGCATTTGCTGCTTTGATTACGGTGTAAATCCACGTTGTTCCTTCAGGATCACCTAATATTATATCAAGTCAAAACTCAATAGACTGAGGTGTCACATTTTGCTCCTCTCATGAACTCCGAACCCTTGTCATTGACTCTAATTTTGCCCGGTATGGATTCAAGTTGAACCAGAATGTTCACAGCCTCAGCAACCTATCAATCCTGAGTTGAGTGTCCATCCTGACACTACCTCATCTGCCTCACCCCATTCCCAGTGGCTGTAGCACCTTGAGACAGATCATGTCAATATTCCCCTGCTCTTTCCAGCATTTTCTGTTCTTATTTCAGATTTCCAACTTTCACCATATTTTAGAACATAGAACATAGAACAATTACAGCACAATTCAGGCCCTTCAGCCCACAAAGCTGTGCCGAACATGTCCCTACCCTAGAAATTACTAGGCTTACCCATAGCCCTCTATTTTACTCAGCTCCATATACCGATCTAACAGTCTCTTAAAAGACCCTATCGTATCTGCCTCCACCACCATTTCCGGCAGCCCATTCCATGCACTCACCACTCTCTGAGTAAAAACTTTACCCCTGACATCTCCCCTGTACCTACTCCCCAGCACCTTAAACCTATTTCTTCTTGTGGCCACCAATTCAGCCCTGGGGAAAAGCCTTTGACTATCTATGCTATCAATACCTCTCATCATCTTATACACCTCTGTCAGGTCCCCCCTCATCCTCCGTCTCTCCAAGGAGAAAAGGCCGAGTTCCCTCAGTCTGCTTTCATAAGGCATGCTCCACATTCCAGGCAGCATCCTTGTAAATCTCCTCTGCACCCTCTCTGTGGCTTCCACATCTTTCCTGTAGTGAGACGAACAGAACTGAGCACAGTACTCCAAGTGGGGTCTGACCAGGGACCTATATAGCTGCAACAATACCTCTCGGCTCCTAAATTCAATTCCCCGATTGATGAAGGACAATACACCGTATGCCTTCTTAACCACAGAGTCACCCTGCGCAGCCGCTTTGACCGTCCTATGGACTCGGACCCCAAGATCCCTCTGATCCTCCACACTGCCAGGAGTCCTACCATTAATACTATATTCTGCCATCATACTTGACCTACCAAAATGAACCACTTCACACTTATCTGGGTTGAACTGCATCTGCCACTTCTCAGCCCAACTCTGCATCCTATCTATGTCCCTCTGAAACCTCTGACAGCCCTCCAAACTATCCACAACACCCCCAACCTTCGTGTCATCCGCCAACTTACTAACCCACCCCTCCACTTCCTCATCCAGGTTGTTTATAAAAATCACAAAGAGCAAGGGTCCCAGTACAGATCCCTGAGGTACACCACTGGTCACTGACCTCCACTCAGAATATGACCCTTCAACGACAACTCTTTGCCTTCTGTGGGCCAGCCAGTTCTGGATCCACACTGCAATGTCCCCTTGGATCCCATGTCTCCTCACCTTCTCCATGAGCCTCGCATGGGGTACCTTATCAAACGCCTTGCTGAAATCCATATACACTACATCTACTGCGCTCCCTTCATCGATGTGTTTAGTCACATCCTCAAAAAATTCAGTCAGGCTCATAAGGCAGGACCTGCCCTTAACAAAGCCATGCTGACTATTCCTAATCATATTATACCTCTCCAAATGTTCATAAATCCTGCCTCTCGGGATCTTCTCCATCAGCTTACCAACCACTGAGGTAAGACTCACCGGTCTATAATTTCCTGGGCTATCCCTACTCCCCTTCTTGAATAAGGGAACAACATCCGCAACCCTCCAATCTTCCAGAACCTCTCCCATCTCAATGGATGACACAAAGATCATCGTCAGAGGTTCCGCAATCTCCTCCCTCGCCTCCCACAACAACCTGGGGTACATCTCATCCGGTTCCAGCGACTTATCTAACTTGATGCTTTCCAAAAGTTTCAGCACCACCTCTTTTCTAATATCCACATGCTCAAGCTTTTCAGGCCACTGCAAGTCCCCACTGCAAACCCCCAGATCTTTTTCTGTGGTGAATACTGACATAAAGTATTCATTAAGTACCTCCGCTATTTCTTCCGGATCCATCACACTTTCCCACTGCTGCACTTGATAGGACCTATCCTTTCGCATTTCATCCTCTTACTCTTCACATACTTGTAGAACACCTTGGGGTTTTCCTTAATCCTGCCCGCCAAGGCCTTCTCATGTCCCCTGCTGGCTCTCCTAATCTCTTAAATTCCTTCCTTTTAGCCTTGTACTCCTCCAGATCTCTAACATTACCTAGCTCTCTGTACCTTTTATATGCTTTTCTTTTCCTTTTGACTAGATTTATTATAGCCTTCGTACACCACGGTTCCTGTATCCTCTCGTGACTCCCCATCTCATCGGAACATGTCTATGCAGAGCTCCACACAAATACCCCCTGAATATTTGCCACATATCTTCCGTACTTTTCCCAGAGAACATCTGTTCCCAATTTAATCTTCCAATTTCCTGCCTGAGAGCCTCATAATTCCCTTTACTCCAAGTAAACACCTTTCTAGCCTGTCTGTTCCTATCCCTCTCCAGTGCTAACGTAAAGGAGATAGAATTATGATCACTATCACCAACATGTTCACCCACCGAGAGATCTGACACCTGACCAGGTTCATTACCCAATATCAAATCAAGCACAGCCTCTCCTCTTGTAGGCCTATCTACATACTGTGTCAAGAACCCTTCCTGAACACACCTAACAAACTCCACCCCATCTAAACCCCTCACTGTCTGGAGATGCCAGTCAATGTTTGGGAAATTAAAATCCCCCATCACAACAACTCTGTTATTCCCACACCTTTCTAGGATCTGCTTCCTTATCTGCTCCTCAATAACCCTGTCGCTATTGGGCGGCCTATAAAAAACACCCAGCACCATTATCAACCCCTTCCTGTTTCTAACCTCCACACACAGAGACTCCATAGACAATCCCTCCACAATGTCCACCTTTTCCGCAGCCGTGACACTATCTCTGATCAACAGTGCCACTCCCCCACCTCTCTTGCCTCCCTCCCTGTCCTTCCTGAAACATCTAAAACCCGGCACTTGAATCAACCATTCCAGCCCTGGAGCCATCCAAGTCTCCGTAATGGCCAACACATCATAGCTCCAAGTATCGATCCAAGCTCTAAGCTCATCCGCCTTGTTCACAATACTCCTTGCATTAAAATAGACAAATCTCAAGCCTGTCTGAACACTTCCCTTCTCTATCATCTGCCCACGGCACCCACTTCCAGCCTCCTCTATTTGAGAGCCAAACACCTCTTCCCCAGCCTTTCCAGTACGGATCCCACCCCACAACAATTCTAGTTTAAACTCTCCCCAGTAACCTAAGCAAACCTCCCCGCCAGTATGTTGGTCCCCCTGGGATTCAAGTGCAACCTGTCCTCTTTGAACAGGTCATACCTGCCCCAAAAGAGGCCCCAGTGATCCAGAAAACGGAACCCCTGCTCCTTACTCCAATCCCTCAACCACGCATTTAACCTCCTCCTCATTCTGTTCCTATACCCACAGTCGCTTAGCACAGGCAGTAATCCGGAAATTACTACCTTTGAGGTCCTGCTTCTCAATTTCCTTCCTAACTCTCTATAGTCTCTTTTCAGGACCTCATTCCTTTCCCTACCTATGTCGTTGGTACCAATATGTACCACGACCTCTGGCTGTTCTCCCTCCCCCTTCAGGATATCTTGGACGCGATCAGAAACATCCCGGACCCTGGCACCTGGGAGGCAAACTACCTTCCGAGTTTCTTTCCTGCGTCCACAGAATCGCTTGTCTGCCCACCTAACTATAGAGTCCCCTATCACTAGTGCCCTCCTCTCTCCTTCCCTACCCATCTGAGCCACAGGGCCGGACTCCGTGCCAGAGACACTGCTACTGTTGCTTCCCCCAGGTAGGCTGTCTCCCCCAACAGTACTCAAGTAGGAGTACTTATTGTCAAGGGGTACAGCCACAGGGGTACTCTCTAGTACCTGTCTCTTCCCCTTCCCCATCCTGACTGTGACCCAATTGCCTGATTCTGATGGTCCCTGCGTGACCACATGCCGATAACTCCTCTCTATCGCCTCCTCACTCTCCCTGACCAGACGAAGGTCATCGAGCTGCATCACCAGTTCCCTAACACGGTCCCTCAGAAGCTGCAGCTTGACACGTCGAGGGCAGATGTAGCCCTCCCGGAGGCAGGGAGACTCCGGGAACTCCCACATCTGACACTGAGTACAGGAAACCGCACTCATACTCCTTCCTTAACTCAAGTCACCTACCTTTCCCCGCCCCTTTACGCCGAAGCCCCTTGAGCCAAAGCCCAGAACACTCTGCTACCTCTCACTCCGCTGGCAGCTCCGACGCTGCCCACTGGATGTGGCAGTTGGCTTTTTAAACTGCCCGCGCCACGCCTGCACAGTCCAGCCCCCACTCTACCACTTAAAACTTTTACACCCTTATAGAAGTACCTTATAAAAACACTAACCCTAATAAATCACAACCCTATTAAAAACTAAGCCTTATACTTAAAACCCTAATAAAAAGATAAAGAAAAACTTATCTGCTCCAAGGTCCTCCGATTTTGTTTGTTGATTATCATTCATTCTCCTGACACTTCTCTTCCAAGAGTGCCTACCTTAAAGAAGTACTCTTCCCCTGTCTGAGAAGGTTTCCATTTGCCTCATTTACTTGGTTCATCCTCAGTGGTTTTTGTAACTTAAAACATGTTTGATTTTTAACTTTTCACAGTTGAAAGGTCTTTGAAGATCTATTTCTCTCTCCACAGATGCTGCCTGACCTGCTGAGTGTTTCAGTGCCTAAGCCCTACTCACCCTTTAATTCCACCTCCCTGGGGCTTCAAGCCGAACAATATACAATATCTCCAATTTGAAATTCTTTCCCTAAATTTCAATCCTCTCATGGCCTATTCCCTTCCTTGTCTGTGTAGAGCCACAGGATACGCACACCACTGGTAAGTCTACCGTACCACCTGATTACTTGCCCTGGGAAGGTCATGATGAGCACCCTTTTTGAACCAAGCTCATGGCGATCTGCTAAAGTCAAAGTCAAGTTTATTGTCATATGCACAAGTCCATGTGTGCACAGGTGCAATGAAAAACTTACTTGCAGCAGCATCACAGGCACATAGCATCAGATAAGCAGCATTCAGAAGAAAAACATAAATTAAACATAAATTGTACACAATGTTTACAAGAAAGAACACAATTAGAACAACAAAAACACAAAGTCCATTTTATTGCAAAGTGATCAAAGTGGTCATAGTGTTGCTATACTGAGGTAGTGATCAGGGTAAACTGCCTTTCCAAAGGAATCAATTGCATTGCTATGGATCCGAGTTCGTATGAGAAAGCAAAGCAGAAGTTCTCCCCAGATTTATATTCAGAGTTGTTTATTGTCATATACACCGGGGTGCCATGAAGTTCCTTGCTCATGTGAGGAAGGAACGTGTGAAGCTCGTGTGAAGCTCACAGAGTAAATAGTGTACATGGTAATAATAACTACAACAAATGCAACAACGAGCACAAAACAGCAGAATGGTGCAGGATAGTAGTGCAATCTGAAGTAGTGCAAAAAGAAATGCCAAAGTGACAATAATGGCATTAATAACAGAGTAGAAGTGAGAGTCATAGAACATGGCAGCACCACCGGGAAGGGGATGTGAGAGAGGTGATTGGTTCAGAAGTCTGACAGCAGTGGGGAAGAAGCTGTTTGATTCCAGAGGGCCCGTGTGTTTCTATGTAAACCTGGTCACCAGAATTGTATTCCAGATTATACACGGTGGAACATGAATTTCACCATAATCAGTGGCTTCAACGTCAGCAGTACTGGAAGTAGCCATTTTATTTTGATTTTGTTATTCCACACGTTAACATAGAACATAGAACATTACAGCACAGTACAGGCCCTTCAGCCCACAATGTTGTGCCAACATTTTATCCTGCTCTACAATCTATCTAACATATATATAATATAATATAATATAATAATCTATATAATAATCCCACATAGCCCTCCATTTCTCTATCATTCATGTAGTGGAATTTAAACTCTACCAACTCAGGAAATAGTAAATATGCTATCAGAACCTTTGGTGGTGGGTTTCCAAGGTCAAACACAAAACCCAGACAAGCAAATCCTGTTGCAAATCAATGAGGCTAGATCTGGAGAAAGATGTTTGACAGTAACCATGGCCCAAGGCCATTCCTTTGAGTCACAAAGATAACTGAATATTCATCAAACTAGGTTGCACCTTATATAACTAGTGAAGACCAGGCAGTATCTGATTTTTTAAAAAAAATTAAACCAAATCAGAGCAGATTAAATAACCTGATTCAATTTAAAAGAAAACACAAATGAGCATAGTAGACTGCGGTCTCTAATTGATGTGGAGCTCATTTTCTCCAGAGGTGGCTGTGCAGTCAAGATAGCCTGATCAGATACATTGATAGTGGGCCATGACTAAGCAGGGAGACCAATTGTATAATTTTTCTGGCATGAATTACAATTGGAATTAGAATAGGTTTATTATTGTCACATGTACCGAGATACAGTGAAAAGTTTTTGTTTGCATGCCATCCAGACAGATCATTCCATACATAAATACACGGAAGCAGTAAAAAGCAAAAACAGAATGTAGTGCTATAGTTACAGAGAAAGTGCAGTGCAGGTAGACAAATAAAGTGCAAAGGCCATGATGAGGTAGACTGAGAGATCAAGAGTTTCTATTTTATGATCTAAGTGGTCTGTTCAAGAGTCTGATAACAACAGGATAGAAGCTGTCCTTGAGCCTGGTGGTACATGTTCTCAAGCTCTGGTATCTTCTGCCCAATGGGAGAGGGGAAAAGAGAGAATGACCAGTGTGGGAGGGGTACGACTATGTTGGCTGCTTTACCAAGGCAGTGGGAAGTGTTGTCAGAGTCACTGGAGGGGAGGCTGGTTTGCGTGATAGACTAGGCTGCATTCACAACTCTCTGCAATTTCTTCCGATCTTGAGCACAGAAGTTGCCATACCAAGCTGCGATGCACTACTGCTCATGGTTCTCATGCTCTGGGGAAGTTAATGATTCCAAACACCTTTCTAAGTCAATATTTTCACCAAGAAGATTAGGCCACAGTAAAGCTATCTTACTGTACATAAATGAGCACTGAGTGTCTGCTCTGGGGTTCTCTCTGCTTGCATAGTGAGCACAGATGAAGGATGTTCAAGGGACTAAACTGCTGAAAGTTTCCTCATGGGGCTTTCTGTGCAAGAGTATCACTCTTACATCAAGGACGAGAATATTTGATCTGAATGACACTAATTTACTGCTTTAATTATCGTGACTTTCAGTTTTTGATGTCCACTGCATATGAAATGACACAGCATGATGCCAAGGTTTAAATAGTCCTTTTATAATGATGTACTTAAATTACACAAATTCAGCTTCAAATCTCACTGAAAAAATCTCCAGTTGTTTTTACTGCGAATACTTCGAACTTCATTAACCTAAAGTAATCTGTTCAATATGACAGTGGCTGGAAATGTAAATCAAATATGATTAAGTTACACAAACTACAAAACGTAACTTCAAAATCAAATATTTAGCATCTTAGATGCTATACTTCAGTAACAAATGCCCTGTTTATGCACACTTTGCTTGTCCCTTCTCCCCTGCGATATTATAATGCTTCATCTCTTCCCTGATAGTTCTATTTGTCTGCACCACAGGAGCTGATTTTGAGACAGGTGATTCCGTGACCAAAAGAAATTAGCTATCAGCAAATTGCCCCTTACACCACTTACCTAATAGTAACAACATCCTCAGCATTTACAATATGCGCAATCAACAAAGATAAAATTGCAATTTATTTATTTGTTTAGTCCTGCATTCAGGACTTGGACACATTCCTGACTGCACATGGGTGACAAATTGACAAGGCTGTCAGAAAATGCCTCATTCATTGGTGTCCTTTTGCTAATGCATTGTGTGTTAAGATGTGGTTGATGTCAATTTGCTCAGTCATAACATCTTTAATGGCTCGTCTTTTCCCAGTTGGTTGAACACTAATTTTGATAATAGACATATTATCACCAGAGAGGCCCCGCTTTAAAGAAGACAGAGAAAATCCATCCTCTGTACACAATTTCCACAACCCCCACACAAACTACACTCAGCACATAATTCTGCAAATACATAGTAAAGTTATTACGACTGGTTTTAGCATTAGGAAAATGAGTGCCAAAGAGATAACAAAATTGAATTGAACTGGATTGAATTGGTTTATTATTGTCACATGTACTGAGGTACAGTGAAAAACTTTGTTTTGCATGCCATCCGTACAGATCATTTCATTACAACAGTGCATTGAGGTAGTACAAGGGAAAAGCAATAATAGAATGCAGAATAGTGTTACAGTTACAGAGAAAGTGCAGTGCAGGCAGATAATAAGGTGCAAAGTCATATTGAGAGATTGTGAGGTCAAGAATCCATCTTATTGTACAAGGGGATCATTCAATAGTCTTATATCAGTGGGATAGAAGCTGTCCTTGAGCCTGGTGGTACGTACTTTCAGGCTTTTGTATCTTCTGCCCGATGGGAGGGAGGAGAAGAGAGAACATCTGGGGTCCATGTGAGTGACTGTATGGGAACGGAAGACCAAGAGAAGATAATTCAGCATCTTGTGTCTGCTCCACTGTTCAATTAGACAGTGATTGATATTAATTAACCTTGTCCAATACCCACCAAGGCTCTGCACCTCTTGATTTCCTGACCCAAATAACATCTACCAGTCTCGGTCTGAAAGCTTCATGTTCCCTCAGCCTTTTTCCTGGAGAGATTTCTGTATTGATCCTTGTGCTTCCAAAATGCTTCCTGTTTGGGCTGACTCTAATTTTAAGGATAAGTTCCTTCAACTCCCAAAGTAAATGATTTCGCTACGTATTGGCATCACCGTAGTATCGTAAAAATCAGACACTGGAGGAGGCCATTTGGCCCCTCTTGCCTGCTCCACCATTCAATGGTTGATGTTGTATCTCAACACCACATTCCTGCACTAACCCATGTCCCTCAATTACAGATAGATAGATAGATAGATAGATAGATAGATAGATAGATAGATAGATAGATAGATAGATAGATAGATAGATAGATAGATAGATAGATAGATAGATAGATAGATATCTTTATTAGTCACATGTATATCGAAACACACAGTGAAATGCATCTTTGCGTAGAGTGTTCTGGGGGCAGCCCGCAAGTGTCACCACGCTTCCGGCGCCAACATAGCGTGCCCACAACTTCCTAACCCGTACGTCTTTGGAATGTGGGAGGAAACCAGAGCACCCAGAGGAAATACATGCAGACACAGGGAAAATGTACAAGCTCCTTACAGACAGCGGTGGGAATTGAACCCGGGTCGCTGGCGCTGTAATAGCGTTACGCTAACCACTACACTACCGTGCATATCCAAAAATCTATCAGTCTTTGTCTTTAATCTATTTAGAAAAGGAGCTTCCACAGCCTGCTTAGATAGAGAACTCCAAAGGTTCTCTCCCCTCTGGATGAAGAGCAAAAACTAAGTCTAGAAGTATATTAAGAGCAAAACGGTAACTGGGGAGAAACTAGGTCCTCTTAAGGATCGGTGTGGTAATGTTTGTGTGGAGCCACGGGAAATGGGCAAGGTCTTAAATGAATACTTCTCATCTGTATTTACTGTGGAGAAGGACATGGAAGCTAGTGAACTCATGGAAGAGAAGAATGATATCCTGAATCATATCGACATTATGAAGGAGGAGGTTTTGGCAGCCTTGAAGCACGTAAAGTTGGATAAATCCTCAGGGCCTGACCAAGTGTAAGCTAGGACATTGTGGGAAGCAAGGGAGGAAATTGCTGGGGCCTTGGCAGAGATTTTTGTACCTCTGTTAGCCATGGATGAGATACCAGAAGATGTTTTGCCTTTAGTTAAGAAGGGCTGCAAGGACAACCCAGAGAACTATAGGCCTGTGAACCTAACATCAGTGGTGGGAAAGTTACTGGACAGGATTCCGAGGGATGGGATCTATTTGCATTTGGAAAGGCAAGGGCTGATTAGGAATCATCACTATGGTTTTGTTCCTGGGAGATCATGTCTCACGTATTTTGTTGAGTTTTTTGAGGAGATGACCAAAAAGGGTGATTTAGTGATTTAGTTCAGAAATAAATATTGAATTGGACACCAGGAAGAGTTTGTCTGAACCTTGAATTGTTCCAGGGGATCATTTATAAGCTCCTCGGTGGGTTAATGGATGGATGGACGGAGGCACAGGTGGATAAGAGGAATGGATAGAGGGAAAGATAGATGGAGGAAGAGATGAATGGATGGAGAGAAAGATAGAATAGATGGATACGCTCAGGTTTTGATGGGCTGACAGTGCATGGATGGATGGAGGTATGGATAGCGAGCCAGCAGTATTGGTTAAAGATAGGCTGGATAGACAGAAATGTGCAGAGATAGCTTAAAGTAGAAATTACTACAGCAACAGAAACAGTTCAATAGATTATTTTAGAAATCAGAAACACCGCAGCTGCTGGAACTCTGAAATAAAAACAGAAAATGCCAGTAAAGCTCAGCAGGTCAAGCAGCATCTGTGGAGAGAGAAGCAGTTAATATTTCAACATTTTCTGTTTTTACAAACAAGTTCAAACTGGTTTGAACTGAGCAATATTCCAAGGCTAATCATAGTTTTGCTCTTTGCAATGTAACTAAATAAATGCAAATAAAAAGGACCATTCGTCCGCAACACAATTTTCACCAAATGAGAGCACAGACAAAAGACAGAACAGTAATAGTCGTTCTGTGATCTTGTTCAAACAGAACTTGCTGTGTGTATTTATTTCAATCCTCTTGTCTATTGACTCTCAGTGGATTTGAGAGCCCATCGTTCTCATAACAAATTAAACTCACTACTAGGATGCAATGGAGGAGCAGCATTCTTGGCGGTCAAATCACTGATGCTACAAAGCATTAAGAGGCTGTAGTTTATACGCACACATCTTCTTAATAAAGCAAGAGCAACTGGCGTGGAGAAGGACCCAAGGAACTTAAATGAATGAATAAAATGTAAAATAATATTGTGTTGTGACCAACCATCCATAATAGAGTTCAGGATTTGTCATCTAATGGCTTCATGAATAAGTTCCTCATGTTCAGTGTCTGTAGTTAGAGGCTTGGTACAGAATTTGAATTTCTCTCAACCTAACTTCATCTAATTCAAGAAAATGCTAACACTTTTAAATATATGGAAACTATTGCATTGAACTTAGGTTGAGCGAGCTGGGGCTTTTCTCTTTGGAGAGAAGGAGGCTGAGAAGTGACGATAGAGGTGCACAAGATGATAAGAGACATAGATCGAGTGGACAGTCAGAGACTTTTTTCCAGGGCGACAATGGCTAACACGGGGGGACATAATTTTAAGGTGATTGGAGGAAGGTATAAGGGGGATGTCAGGGGTAAGTTTTTTACACAGAGAGTGGTGGGTGCGTGGAACGCACTGCCGGCAGAGGTTGTGGGGGCAGATACATTAAGGACATTTAAGAGACTCTTGGATAAACACATGAATGATAGAAAAATGGAGGGCTATGTGGGAGGGAAGGGTTAGATAGATCTTAGAGCAGGATAAAATGTCAGCACAACATTATGGGCCGAAAAGACTGTACTGTGCTGTAGTGTTCTATGACTCCACCTGAATGTAAGCCTCAGTAAATGTCTTGACATTTATATTCACAGTAACTTAAACCTCCACGTACATTATTGGATTGTCATAGAGAGATACAGCATGGAAACTGGCCCTTCGGCCCACCAAGTCTTGCTGGCCATCAATCACAGATTTATACTAATCCTACCCCAACCCATTTTCTTGTCCCCCTTTCCCATCAAATCCCACCTGATTCTACCCCTCACCTACGCACTGGGAGCAATTTACAGCGGCCAGTTAACCTACCAACCCGCTCGTCTTTGGGATGCGGGAGGAAACCGGAGCACCTGGGGGAAACCCACGCGGCCACAGGGAGAAGGTTGAAATGGTAAGGGGTAAGAGGAGATCTGAGGGGGATCCTTTTCACCCAGAGTACCTGGAATGCACTGCCAGAGAGAGTGGTGGAAGCAGAGTCACTGACAGCATTTAAGAAGCATCTAAACAAGCACTTGAATTGCTAAGGAACAGAAGGCTACAGGCCAAGTGTTAGAGGGTGGGATTAATGTGGATGTGTGCCCAGTGGACATGGTGGGCCGAATGGCCTGGTTCCCTGCTGTATGACTCTGCGACTCCACAAAGACAGCACCAGAGATCAAGACTGAACCTGGGTCACTGGAGCTGTGAGGCAGAAGCTCCACTGGCTGTGGCTCTGGGCCACCCATTGTGAAACTAAATATTTTAGTACAATATATTGATTGTCAGGAATATCCTTTGTAGCTGCAGTACATGGAATCCTGGGCAGCAAACAGATCCAAGAGATAGTTGCAAATCAAGTTTCCAGGTAGGATTGACTTGCTTCCGAGACTGAGCTGGGAGGTGACAGTCAGTAAAGCCAATACATAGCTGAATATCAAAGCGGGAGCATCATGGTTTTAATTTCCACTTGAATGAAGGTGATTCGCAGCTAGCAGTAAACGTGACCAGCTCAACTGAAAAGCATTGCGTTTCATTGCTCCATCTCAAAGCAGTCTGTGAGTGCGCGCTGGCTGGAAGAAAGATTGCAAAGTATAAAGAAGTAAGATTTTGCAGGTGCTTTACCGAAGGCATTAAGCCCCTGTCAGAGGTCAAAACATCCATTGAAACATCATGTTGGCAGGACCAGGAGCAGGGATGCTTGTGAATTCAATGCCAGAAGCCCCACGTTTCCTTGTAAGTGACAAGTAGTCATAACAGCCCAGCGATTATTATGGATGAACAGCATTCAGGAAAGTGGAAAGACCGACGCAATTAAATTAAACAACAAAACCTACAGCACCTGAATTCCCAAAAAAAAATTATTGCTGGTATTCTCTGTTTTTTATCATGGCGTTAAACAACATATAACAATTATCTCAAACTTTTAAGTACTTCCATCGACGGCTCTTTGCTTTTTAATGATATTTTTATATATTTCTTTGATACAAAAAGCAGAAGCAAATCACTCATTAAAAAGCATAAACTTTTCACTTCAGAGTTTAAAATTGTTAAGAGGTGGCAGTATTTCATGCATATTTAGAGTCATAGAGTAATACAGCACGGAAACAGGCCTTTCGGCCCAACTCGTCCATGCCGACCAAGATTTCCATCTAAGCTAGTCCCATTTGCCTACATTTCACCCATACCCCTCTAAACCTTTCCTATCTGTGTACCTGTCTGAGTATCTTTTAAATGTTGTAACTGGCTCAACCACTTCCTCAGGCAGCTCGTTCCATATACACACCACCCTCTGCATGAATTACTTGTCCCTCAGGTCCCTTTTAAATCTTTCCCCTCTCACCTTAAATAGACGCTCTCTAGCTTTTGAGTCCATTTCCCTGGGAAATAGACTGTGTGCAATCACCCTATCTATGCCCCTTATGATTTTATACTCCTCTGTAAGGTCACCCTTCAGTCTCTTACGTGCCAATGAATGAGATCCTAGCCTGCCCAACGTCTCCCTATAACTCAGGCCCTCGAATCCTGGCAATTTTCTTTGTACTCTTTCCAGCTTAATGGCATCTTTTCCACAACAGGCTAACCAAAACTGTACACTCCAGGCGCGAACTCACCAACTTCTTGTACAACAGCCAAATAACGTTCCAACTTCTCTACTCATTGCCCTGACTGATGAAAGCTAGCATGCCAAAAGCCTTCTTCATCACTGTGTCTACCTGTGACGCCACTTTCAGGGAGCCATGTACCTGTAATCCTTGGTCCCTCTGTTCTACAACACTCCCCAGAGCCCTACTGCTCATATTTAATATAACAGCAGATGGAAGCATTCTGGTTATGGAATTGGATTTGTTCTCCAAGGGTTAAAAATAGAAAATGCAGCTCAGATGGCAGCTGTGGGAAGAGAAGCAGTTAACTTTTCATATTCGGGACCCTACCTCAGAATGGGTAAGAGAAAATCAAAAAAGAAGCTGTTGGAGGGACTCAGTGGGTCAGGCAGCATCTGTGGAGGGAAATGAACAGTCGATGTTTTGGGTCGAGACCCTTCATCTGGACTGAGGTTCCAGCATCTGCAGTCCATTGTGTCTCCAGGAGAGAAAACCAGTTAGTTTTAGGGAGCAGAGAAGTTTAGGGAGGGATGAATAGAATAAAGTGAATATAGCTGATATCTTTGAAACATTACCTATTTCTTTTCCGACAGATACTGCCTGACTTGCTGAATTTTTCCAGCATTTTCTGTTTTTACTTCAAGTTTGCAGCATCTGCAGTTTTGTGATTTTTATTTTGTAGCGGTTGCTACCGCGGAATAAAACAAGACTCACTTGGAGGATTGCCAAACAGAACTGGTTTATTTTCCCGCCTTGCGCGGGCCCTTTAAGGGAGAAAACTCCCGCCCAAAAAACCGGCAATGACGTAAGTCCTACGTCATCAGGACTTTCCCGCGTGCGGGTTCTCCCCGTCGCTCGGAAAGATGAGGCCCGCCGCCATCTTGGGCCTCGTCGCTCCGACACCGCGCGACCCGACTGCCGAGCCGGTTCGCCTGACTAGACGGTGAGTCGCCACAATTTACTTCTTATTCAAGAGGATTGGACTAATATTCTGGGGATATGAGTTCAAGACTTGTCAAGGAAACTGGGGTTTAAATAAAAAGGTTCTATCATTAATGCAGACCATAAAGCTAATAGATTTCCTCAGGAGGCTAAGGAAAATTGGCATGTCCCCAATGACTCTCACCGATTTTTACAGATGCACCATCGAAGCATCCTATCTGGATGCATCACAGCTTGGTATGGCAACTGCTCTGCCCAGAACCACAAGAAATTGCACAGAGTTGTGAACACAGTCCAGTCCATCACTCAAAGCAGCCTCTCCTCCATTGATTCTGTCTACACTTCCCACTGCCTCGGGAAAGAGGCCAACATAGTTAAGGACCCCTTGCACCCTGGTCATTCTCTCTTCTCCCCTTTCCCAATGGGCAGAAGATACTTAAGGTTGAGGTCATGCACAACCAGGCTTAAGGACAGCTTCAATCCCACTGTTATCAGACTCTTGAACTGACCTCTTGGACGATAAAGATCAACTCTTGATCTCCCAAACTACCTCATCATGGCCCTTGCACTTTATTTGTCTGCCTGCACTGCACTTTCTCTGTAACTGTAACACTATATTCTGCATCCTGTTATTGTTTTCCTTTTGTACTACCTCGATGAACTTAGGTATAGAATGATCTGTCTGGATGGCATGCAAATTAAAGCTTTTCACTGTATCTCAGTACACGTGACAATAATAAACCAATTACCAATTAGATTGTCACACAAACCCTTGAGGAGAGGACATTTGCCAACCTTACCCAGTCTGGGCACTACGTGACTCCAGAAACACAACTATATGGAACTACATGGTTGATTCTTAACCAGCCCCCCTCCCCCCCCCCACCCCCGACAAGCAAGTCAAGGATGGACAGTATGAGGTGGCCTTAACAGCAATGCCTCCAGCTATGGATGTGCCATGCAGTAAGGATAGGGTCTGAAGCAATGACTACATTCTGTAGAACTGTCCTTCAGTGAAAATCAGCATTGCCAGAAGAGAAAGGAAAAACTTATGGAAAAAAAGTAAAGGCTGCAAAATGGTGCATTTGGGCAATTCCTCTGTCAATCATCTCTGAAGCCAATGGAACTGGAAGTGACTGCAAATGAGTTTTTGCACAGAACTTGCATCAGGTAACTATCCTCCACTCATTGCACTTTGCAACAGAAACAATCCTGCTATTGTCAAGCAGGACTGTAACCTGTTCAGAGGCTCCGATGGAGTTAAATCTACAACCTCCTGAGTCAGAACAAAGAGTGCTATCCACAGAGCAGCAGCTGAGACAATGAGATGAAAGAATATCATATTACAGGCAATAACATGTTCCTAATTTCATTAAAGAGAAACACAGACATAATTTGGAAGGACCCAATCAAATCACTCAATTAAAATAACATGGAGTGATACCATGTTTTCGTTCATGAATATCTATTCCAACTCTGGTTGCTCTTGGTGGCAGAGTCTATTGGAATGTCAGCAGAGATGGAGAACCAGGGTTGGTCATAACACTTGTGACTCCAATATTTCAAGTCCCTCGCTCAGAAACGAGGTAGTGGAGACTGAAGACAGGTAGGCTTGTTGTTATTTAATGGAGAAGAGAAAATAATTTTTGATTGATTACCAACATGTCTCTTAATTATCATCCTATTCAAAGATGATATATTTAGAGACGAGACATAAATCAATAAAAAAAATCAATTTATTTTTTTGAATCAATTAATTGATTCTCCAGGTCAACCTATCCCACATGACACATCGCAATCAAGTAGACAAGACCATTGTCTAATCCTCTGTCAATTATCTCAGGTTCTGTTAATGGTTCAGCTTGTCACCAAACACTCTCACAAACTTTTACGTACGTACTGTTGAAAGTATCCTGACTGGTTGCATCACGGTCTGGTACGGCAATTTGAATGCAGGATCGTAAGAAGCTGCAGAGAGTAGTGGACTCAGTCCAATACATCACGGGCACATCCCTCCCCACCATTGGTAGTATCTACAGGAGGAGCTGCTTCACGAAGGCAACATCAAAGATCCCCACCTTCCGGGCCGTGCCATCTTCTCACAGCCACCATCGAGCAGGAGGTACGGAAGCCTGAAGTCCCACACCACTAGGTTCAAGAACAGCTACTTCTCTTCAACCATTCGGTTCTTGAACCAACCGGCATAACCTTAATCACAACAGTTTAGCAACACTATAACCACTTTGATCACTTTGCACTAAAATGGACTTTGTCTTTTTTAATCAGACTGTGTTCTTTCTTGTAAAATTTGAGTATAATTTATGCTTAATTTATGTTTTTCTTGTGAATGCTGCTAATCTGATGTGATGTGCCTGTGATGCTGCTGCAGGTAAGTTTTTCATTGTACCTGTGCACACATGGACTTGTGCAGATGACAATAAACTCGACCTTGACTTTGGTGCTGCCCCAGCAAAATGGAGTAAACATTAGGATCTGATCACTTCTCTTACGCTTCTACTATTAGCAGACTCTATTCTCCACTACCCCTTTCTGAATCAGGCCATATTGGAGACACAGGCATTGTGAACAACTTGGGACGGCACAATAGTGCAGCGGTTTAGTGTCACACTATTACAGCGCCAGCGACCTGGGTTCAATTCCCGCTGCTGTCTGTAAGGAGCTTGTACATTCTCCCCGTGACTGCTTGGGTTTCCTCCGGGTGCTCCAGTTTCCTCCCACATTCCAAAGACGTACGGTTTAAGAAGTTGTGGGCATGCTATGTTAGTGCCAGAAGTGTGGCGACACTTGCGGGCTGCCTCAGAACACTCTATGCAGACAATGCATTTCACCGTGTGTTTCGATATACATGTGACTAACAAAGAATAACATGGGTGTAATTGGGCGGCATGGGCTTGTTGGGCCAGAAGGGCCTGTTACTGTGCTGTATAAATAACGTTTTCACCCTAGCTCTTCACGCTTAGTGGCATTCCAATTTCCTGTGCCACTCCTTTGCCTTCAATTGACACTTGGGGCTATATCTGGTGCTTCTGTTTGGAACCACCAGCATTTAGCCAGTTGTAATTTAGTTGATTCAGTTGGGATGATGGTGACAAGACCAGCAGGAATTGCGCTTTCCTAATTGGCCCATGAGAAGGTGGTGATAAGTGGCTTTCCTGAACGACAGTTAGGCTCAGACCCAGATTTCAGCAGTAGTAAAGTCCCGGTAATTCAGGTGTCGGATTGCTAGTCCAACACTGCCTTGCAGGCTCGGAAGACTGAAATTGTCCTTCCCTCCCTCAGTGGGCATTGCATGCTGCAGATCCAGGCATGATTTCAATGCAGGCAAAAGATTAGAAGGCAAAAGGGAAGGAATGTTATTTTATTTGACTTAAATGCATTTCATTATTTATTGATTGTCCATACATTAGGTAACTATTACACTGTCTTTGCAGATTGCTAAAACATTTCATACCTTCAGGAACAGCTTCTTCCCCTCTCCCATCAGATTTCTGAACAGTCCATGAACCCATTAACACTACCTCATTATTCCTTTTTTTAGGCACTGTTTATTTATTTTTGTAATTTATAGTAATTTTAAGTCTTTAAAATTACTATAAATTGTTGCCGCAAAACAATAAATTTCACATCATATAAGTCAGTGATAATAAATCTGATTCTGATTCTGGTCATTCAGTGTTAATAGTTTTTCCACAGTTCTGCTTTAAAACTTTTAAAAATCACTTGCAGTTTTTAGATAAGACAAGGTAAGATAGGATTTCTTTATTAGTCACACGTACAGTACATTGAAACACACAGTGAAATGCATCTTTTGCATAGAGTGTTCTGGGGGCAGCCCGCAAGTGTCGCCACGCTTCCGGCACCAACATAGCATGCCCTCAACTTCCTAACTTGTACGTCTTTGGAATGTGGGAGGAAACCGGAGCACCCGGAGGAAACTCACGCAGACACGGGGAGAACGTACAAACTCCTTACAGACAGTGGCTGGAATTGAACCCGGGTCACTGGCAATGTAATAGCGTTACGCTAACCGCTACACTACCATGCCTTGCCTTGTGTGTCTTGGCAAACACCCCTCAACAAGGAGCAAGGAAGACAGACCAGATGCGCCATTTATCTTAACTGGTCTTCCTGGGTGGAAAATGACACCTGCCCAACACCTTTAAGGTAACTCAGTGCAAGTGAAACCCTGTGCAACCTTTCTTAGAATCTCATAAGGGTGCTACAATAAAAGAATAGCTTTGTTCTTACTGTGATTCTACTGCTTTTAATAGCTCCAGTTTACAGTGCTGGAAACTATTTTCTGAATAGCTTTCAATAATGGATAACGTTATTCATGCAAGAAATGAGGTCATGACTTTCCTCCATGGGCTTTTTATGAGATGTTACATGTGTAACGGAGTCGGTACCTGCTGAATCAATACAAGGTGCATTACTGATGATCAAAGGCATGCATTTGGACTTTGAAATAACGAAAGACCTTTAAGCGCTGTTTTAAATAACCAAACTATTTACACTTTAAGTAACAGCCGCTTTCTGATGTTGTCTCAGATTTTGGATGAATGAATTTGTAAGAAATCTCCCTAAAATTTCACATTTAGTGTTGGTTTAAGTACCCATTCAGTACAAGGTTGTGGTGGTGGGGGGGTGGGAGGGGAGTAGTGGTGTCCTGCAGAAAATGTTTTATTAATGTAAGTGTGCTTTAGGTCGGAAAAGGCTGGGAAACACCTGTTTATTGTGGTGTGGGTGGGGAAGGGGAGATGGTGTGGAAGTGGTTACATTAGCCTGATTGAGCAGCACTCTAAAAAACAGAATACTTGAAATCTTTATCAGCAAACAGCTGTAATGGTCACAGCTTAAGTAATTTCTTGATGTCACAATTGTTGTTTTTTGTGCAGCTCCTCTGCAACCAGAAAGATTACAAGTGCCTGCCACGTGATGCCATTTATCCACACTATTACATTAATTTCAATTATATGCACTACAATGTCACTTGTCTTTGAAAAGGGCTTGATTTTAATTATCTTTGCTCAGAGAGCTGTGATTTTAAAAAATGCACTTGAGCGAGATTATGAAAAGTGATTTATTCCAAGAGCGAACAGTTTAAAGACCAATTAGTGAATAAATGGGCTGGTTTAATGCTAACATGAATGTACTAATTTCCATCTGAAAGGCTCTTAATTACCCCCAGATTCTCTTGTTGCAAAGAAAAATTGTGTGTTATCTTTGCAACAAATTAACATGCAGTCTTCCACTTTTGGTAAATAGGTTTTTTTTTCTTTCCAGCCACCAGCTTCTCACAGCCACTGCATGGTTGCACATAACTTAGGGGCAGCTATCCACCATGGAAGTATCCCCATGGCTTCTTATTCAATACCTTTACCCCTGCATCTATAACGTAAATGATTTTGGTCTTTCTTCATCTCCAGTATGTCCACGAGGGTTTTGGGTTACTGGTAAGTTGTGATTGGGTCAAGACATGGACACATCCACTGTGGCCCCAATGAAGATGGATTCATCCCCAATCAAAGACACCAAACATACTATCTAGTTTTGTCAACACTGGTACACTGACTCTGAGACTCACTTCCACTGAGTTCAACAAAATGTATTTCAGAGGCAGAGTACAATGTGCTGATGCAATTGTTTCAAGTTTCAAGTTTATTGTCATGGGCATACATACCCAGTGTATAAATGCCATGAAAATTAGCTTTTTGCAGCAGCAGGGCAGTACATTACACACATTACAAGCATAAATTACATAAACTTAAATTAACATAAATTATACATAACTTACACAACAGAACAAACAAAATTAAATATAACAGCATTAGTGCAAGTTGAGGGAAATACAGTGCGAGGTAGAATTAGGGTTTTTCAGGTGGGTTAAGAACCTGATGGCAGTGGGGGAGAAGCTGTTGTTGAACCTTGAAGTGTGGGTCTTCAGGCTCCTGTACTTCCTGCCTGATGGCAGCAACGAGAAGAGGGCATGGCCCACAGGGTGCGGGTCCCTGATGGTGGATGTCACCTTCCTGAGCTGTACTCGATGGTGGGGAGAGCTGTACTTGTGATGTACTGTGGTGGCTGAGTCCACCATTCTCTGCAGTCTAAGACCTGTTTGGTGCTACTACACTGAGGGTGAATTTCTATGCAATTCATTCATATCGAAACCAAAGCCCCTAAAGTCAACGCATCCCAACCTCCCTGTCCTTCCTGTGGCTCTGGCAATATGCTGTTTTATGGCAATAGAAAGATGTTATGCATTTTTGTGCTGCTAGGAAGGGACATACTTAAAACACCTTATTCCTTTAAACTAAATCCTGAAGCCACTTAGAGGTAAATTGTCAGCATTGGTTATTTTAAGATTGGTCTCTTTAAATTCTGGCTTTGTACTAGAAGAAGCTACTATACAGTTATTTCCTTTTTATATACATTTATAGCATAAATGTATTTAAAACATAATAAACATGTGAAAATTTTAACAGTATTAACTTATGAATGGTCTTTGATCTGAATTGTTAATTCTTTCTACAGATGCTGCCTGATCTGCTCAGTGTTTTCAGCACATTTGTTTACTTAATTTACATATCAGAATCAGAATCAGAATCAGATTTATTATCACTGACTTAGATGACGTGAAATTTGTTGTTTTGTGGCAGCAGTACAGTGCAAAGGCTTAACATTACTATAAATTACAAAAATAAATAGTGCAAAAGAAAGGAATAACAAGGTAGTGTTCATGGTTAATGGATCATTCAGCAATCTGATGGAAGAGGGGAAGGAGTTGTTTATGAATCATTGAGTGTGAGCCTTCAGGCTCCTGTACCTCCTCCCCGATAATAGTAGCAAGAAGAGGACATGTCCCAGATGGTGGGGGGGGGGGGGGGGGGTTGTGCCCGTGATGGAGCTGGCTGAGTCTACAACCCTCTGCAGCCTCTTGTGATCCTGTGCATTGGAGCCTCCATACCAGATGGTGATGCAACCAGTCAGAATGCTCTCCACCATACATCTATAGAAATTTGTGAGAGTCTTTGATGACACACCAAATTCCATATCATAGAAGGAGGAAGTGTGAATTCCAATAAATTATTGTCAGAACTTTTCAGTAACACATTTTCTCAAAAGCAGAACAGCGACTACTTCATCCTTTCAAATGGGAAACTCATAACCAAAGCAGTGATCTTCAGTTAAATGTTTTGTTCTGCACACTCCAACAGTAAATAATAACCTTGACTTTACATTATTAACTTGTTCAACATTTAAGTAGCCCATCGAACTTTTCTCTTGGGAAAGTTATTTAAAGCTAAATTGATATTACCTTCATTGATGTACTTCAGATTGTTTAACGCCTTGTGTAAGTTGTGTAGTACAGATTTGCAACTCATTCGTACGAATTCTAGTTTCTGTGGAGCACTTGAGGTACGTAATGCTGCCTGTAAATATAGTTCACTTTTCTGCTTTATTGGACAAACAGTTCTGTCAGTTGATTCTTTTGGCATATTTTTTTTCAGCAAAATCAATGCTAGTTCTCAAAATGGGTGCATAAAGGAGCTTGAAATTCCTAACAACTATTTATAGAATTATGAATAATATAACACAGGAGGCACTCAGTCTCTCATACCTGTGAAACTGCTCGCTCATTAAATTCACTCCTGTCTTCTTTCCCAAGGACCATCAACTGTTTTCTTTGTTAAAATACTTTGCCAATTGCCTTCCGAAATTACAATTGATACAGGTTTTGTGGGGAAATGGTTACAGTTCCATGAGAAGGAGAAGCAGGAATTGACCGGTCAGCACCTTTGTGTCTGCTCCACCATTCGATAAGATAGATGGCAAAACCCCGTCCCCATCTCTGCCTGTGTAAAAGCCACCGGAAATTTTAATAGTTTTAAAATCTCTGAAAATTGAAGAAAATAATCATAAAATATAAAATGTGTTAATTTTTTTGTTGAATAAAAATATCAACTACAAAAATCTAAAGTAACGAGCAACAATCAATCTGCAGGAGGAACTCGGGGGGTCGAGCAGCATCTGTGGGAAGAAAGGATTGTCGACATTTCGGGTCGACACCCTGCATCAGGAGCACTTCAACCCAAAACGTTGACAATCCCTTTCCTCCCACAGATGCTGCTCGACCCGCTGAGTTCCTCCAGCAGTTTGTTTGTTGCTCTGGATTCCAGCATCTGCAGGCTCATGTCTCCTAGTTAAGTAACGACACTAAGCTAAACCAAAATAATTGAAGAATTGACATACCTCTCTATCCACAGGCCTGCAATCTTCATTGAAGTCAATGGGGTCTTGGAATCTGCAGCAGGTGTAACCTGGAGAAGGGTTCCGGGATATTGCTGGGGATTCTCAGCAAGGCAACTCCAGTCATGACCTCCATAAGGAGTCCAGCAACTGAACAAACTGATGGACTCAATTCCCCCAAAAAGCTGTCTGCAAGGCCAGAACTCCCAGGCACAGAAGAATAGGGCTTAATGTCTTTCGACAACTAAATGGCGAGTCCATATTATCCAGTGAGATCTGGTCCTTCCACCTTTCTTTTTAAGATGTTTATGGAGGGGATTACTTTCTTTTAAAGAAATGATTATGTTGTACCCCCATAATACATTCTTTGATATTTTTAATATAATTGACTTCTATGGAGCCACACATTTGTTTTAGTGAGTTGCAGCCCTCATGTTATTAGTGGACAAAATATCACACAACATAAGTTGTATCTCTGTTCCATTAGCATGTCCTTCTGACTAGGACAGATACATCTAAATTACTAGGAGACACTTTATTATGCTGTCAAATAACGTTGCTCAAACTGTTACTTCTCATCTGTGAATTAATTATTTTGAATGTTATCTTACTTCGTCTGGTAAAAGCAGCACTCTGTGCTGGTAGAGAAATCAGATTGTTATTAAATTTAGATCTCCATTAAGTAAAAACAGTTTTTGCGGTCGTTTCACAGGGATTGAGTTACGAATAGATCTCAGGCCTCCCTTCAAAGGTCAATTCTTTCCGAAAGAATTTTAATAAGTGAAGAAAGTGGTGTAAAGCTCAGTAAATAAGAAATTATTTACTTTTGTTGCTAGGTGATGAAGGCCCAAAGTTGGCAGAGTTTGCTCAAGTCCCTTGTAGTCTCTTCAAACTTCTTTCTGTTGGCAATGTTCACACAATCAGTAGCAGACAGGCATTGCAATTTTCCCCTAATAACTATTCCCAAGAACTTGGTGCAACTGAATCCCATTGTTTTCCACCTTATTAGATTTTCCCCCCCTGGTTTATTGATCTTGTCTAGGCTGTGAATCAAGCTTTAACTCTTTAAGGTCTATTTTACCCAACTAATTTGAAAAATCATCTTAACCTTTTGGAGACGAAAGTGTTTCTCTTCTTCTTTGACAGTACGTCCAACAGTCTGAACCTAAGACAATAAAATGCTGAGCAAAACAATACCTAAAACAAATGGTGAAGCAAATCTCCCCACAGTTACAATCTCAGAGCAGCAAACAGATCAAAACATAAATCTCTGACTTTTATTTGCTCTCAAGTCTGTTCATGATTCCTAAAGGCAAGTTTTTTTTTCTGCTGGTCGTTGGGAAGGTAGGATCAACTGCTGAGAGAAAGATGTCTTTCTGGAGTGTTTGAAAATGCCAGCTGCTGAGACACTAATTACACTGAGAACGCCCATTAACGTATTTAAGAGATGGACCAATCCGACTTCTTCAGCACGAATAGTGCAGGGCAGAAACAGAAAGGAGGATTAAAAAATATCACATTTTGTTCTTATGAATTAAAAAAAACAATAGATTATAAACCTTGAATATCTTAATCATTTTGTAATAAATAAATGCATTTTCCCTTAAATTAGAAAGTAAATTGTTGATCCAAGCAACTTTGCAAACACAAAATTACATGTTTAAGATAAACAAAGAAGCAGATGGAAAATATAAACAATGAAAGTACTTATTATTGTATTATTGTATAAGCTGTACATGATAAATGAATGCAAATGTGTAAAATCATGATATACATTGTGGCTTATTACAATAAGAGATTATTGGTGACTGGTGATCACAAAATGCAGTGCTCTATATAAATTCAGGATTTTCACTGAATCACAGCAAAGTATTTCCATCCAGCACATCTTCTGATTAATAGAGACTATCGCTATTCAATGTGTTGACCCTCAGTTCAAACCAATATTATTAGTTTTTGCTGTTGCCAGCAGCAACTTATCTGGTGAACATAATTGCAGCAATTTGTAGAACACCATGGTGACCTGAATTACAGCTAGATAAATACTTACTTCTTTTACCGTATCATCAAGTTCAGAAAAAGCAGAAGTCAAAGGCTGCTGGACGCAAATGAACAAACAATCTCTATTTGCTTTGTCTGAACAAAATGTAAAATTGATACTAACAATCAGAAAGGCAACTTGCTCTGTAATGTTTAAATTGATTTATTACAATTAGGAGAATCTGCAACAAATCCTCATATTTCATCTTGGAGATCAAACATTCGTACTTCAGGGCTTAGTCACCAGACGTTTACCCATTGCTTATTGCAAGAGATTTGCAGCCACTGCAAGCTGCACTTCATCAAGAAGAGTTTCACACAACAGTAGGCCATTTGGCCTCTCTTGTGCTTGCTTGCTTCTTCAAAGAGTGATCCAATTTGATTCACTTTCCTCTGCGCTTTCCCCATAACTATGCTGTCTCAAATGTCCATCCAATTCCCCTTGGAAAGTTACAGCTGAATCTATCACCACTCTTTCAGGCAGGACAGTACAAAATACAATGGGCGATGTCGTGGGAGTAAGTAGTTGACAATTCACAGAAAAGCAGCACGGTAGTGTAGCGGTTAGTGTAACACTTTACAGCGCCAGCGACCCAAGTTCAATTCCGGCCACTGTCTGTGAGGAGTTTGTACATTCTCCCCGTGACTGCGTGGGTTTCCTCCGGGTGATCCAGTTTCCTCCCACATTCCAAAGACATACTGGTTCAGAAGTTGTGGGCATGCTATGTTGGCGCCGGAAGCGTGACGACACTTGCTGGCTGCCCCCAGAACACTCTACACAAGAAGATGCATTTCGCTGTGCGCTTCGATGTACATGTGACTAACAAAGAGATCATCTTATCTTATTGTGGTATGTTCATACTTGACCCTTCAGCTTTTTGCCAACCATAGATGGTTTTTTTAGCGTTTGAATAGGATTGCCAAACTTCACTAAAAGTGGAGTGGCACAGGGACTCCACAACCTGGGTTCAATCCTGACTTCCAGTGCTGTCTGTGTGGAGTTTGCACGATCTTCCTGTGACCACGTGGGTTTCTCTCAAGGGCTCCACTTCCCTCCCACATCCCAAAGACTTGCAGGTTGGTAGGTTCATTGGCCGCTGTAAATTGCTCCCAGTGTGGGTGAGTGGTCGAATGTGGGGGGAGTTGATGGGAGCGTGAAGAGAATAGTTTACAGGGAATATTAGTAGGAATGGGATGGCTCTGTGAACCAGCATTGACTTTATCAGCTGAAATTATCATCTTCTATATCATGTGGAAAAGTGCTTTGTTTTAATTCATTTTAATTCATAATAATGTTTTAATTATTTTAGATGAAGGTGCTTTTAACTGAATTTATTATTAATGACTGGCACGATTATACCCTTAGCTCTGTATTCCTGCCTACCTTTGTTAAACTTCCATGTCTTTAATTATCAGGGATCTATTTACTTCTGCATTAAAAATATCCAAACGCTTTGCTTCCATTGTCCTTTAAGAGGACCAGAGGGACAACTCTTTCACACAGAGGGTGGTGGGTATATGGAGCTATGGAGGAAGTAGCAGCGGCGGGTACAATTACAGTGTTTAAAAGACATATAGATGGGTACATGGATAGGAAAAGTACTTAGAATCTTTGTTAACTTATGTTTGCCATGTTTGTAATGCACTGTGCTGCTGCTGCAAAAAACTAACTTTCACGGCATTTATACCCTGTGTATATATGCCTATTACAATAATCTTGAACTTGAACTTCAGGGGTATCGGCCAAATGCAGTCAAGTGGGACTAGCACCTAAAACGCTCTTGGTCATCATGGACAAGATAGGCCAAGGTTATTCCTCTATACCCTGCTCATTCAAATACTTGTCAATGTGCGTCTTAAACTTTGTTACTGTTCCTGACTCCACCACCTCCAGATACAGGTTCTGCTTAGCTTCCCTACTTTTCAATCCTACCCCTGAATTCCCCAGGGATTGGTTTTGATTTGTTATGGCCTTGAGGAAGGCAACATCTATCATTGAAGAAGGCAACATCCATCATCAAAGATCCCCACCATCCGGGCCATGCCATCTTCTCACAGCTACCATCGGGCAGGAGGTACAGAAGCCTGAAGTCCCACACCACCAGGTTCAAGAACAGCTGCTTCCCTTCAACCATTTGGTTCTTGAACCAACCGGCAAAACTCTAATCACTACAGTTCAGCAACTCTATGACCACTTTGACCACTTTGCACTAAAATGGACTTTGTTTTTTCTGTTCTAATTGAGCTTTCTTGTAAAAACTGTGTATAATTTATGTATGTTTAATTTATGTTTTCCTTGTGAATGCTGCTTATCTGATGCTATGTGCCTGTGATGCTGTTGCTAGTAAGTTTTTCATTGCAGCTGTGCATACATGTGCTTTTGCATATGATAATAAACTCAACTTTGACTTTGACTTGAGATACATGTTTTAGTGACTGGTACATTTGTAATCCAAGATCCCTTTGTTCCTCCAATGCTGGATAGCACCTCCCAAGTGCTTATCAAACTGGATGATTTCACTTACCTGGGGCAGAGGCTCATGAGTTGGACTTGACTTCAGACTGAAATGAAGAGAAGTTTCCTTGGGATCTTCCACACCAGAAGACTGTGGTTACGCAGTAATTGAGTGTATTCAAGGGTGAGGTCAATAGATGTTTGGACACTAAGGGGATGGGAAAATGTTGGGACTGGATGGGAAGATGTTGTTGAAGTCAAGACTCAGCTATAACATTGAACAGCAGAGAAACCTCAAAGGGCTGAATGGCCTGTTCCTGCCTCTAACTCTATGTCCCCTTGCTCACTTTGAATGAATTGTTGATGCACACCTTAAGATAGGTTGCAATATTTCTTTAGATGATTCAAAAAAAAGTACAGAGGCACTCAGTTCCAGAAAATAGACTTGGAAATAGATTCCTTTTTTTCAGAAAAAAACTAATTCCTGGCCAATTTAATGCTGTGTTGTTGAGCAAAGATCCCTTTGTCTCCACAGCATTTATTTTCAACCTATTATACCAGTCCATTTTCTTGTCACAGTTGATCTGCCCACAAGAGGGAAACAATTAGGCCATTTTATTGTATGAAATAGTTTGAAAAGAAACCATTTGTTTTTAAATCAATTATTTTGTCTTGTGAAGATGCGGAATATATGTTCTACAAGGGTTTAACTAAGTGGATGCTTGCCTTGAAGTCTGATAGCTGTGGTCATCATTTTTGTGGAGATTAACACTTTAGTGTCCTAAGTGCCTAAGCGTTAATCACAGTCACACAACAAACACTATTTTTCAGTTGGCACTTCATTAATTGCTTCATACCACCAACTCTCCCCTTGGAATAATTGACTCTTAACCCAGCAAAATAATAATCTGTCAAATTAAAAGCAATGCTGTGAAGTAATAACTTTCAGCTGTTAGTCCAACTCTAAAAAAAAGTGGCACACCTTATCTTCTACATGTTCTGCAGCTCTGTTTGTTACAAGGATTTATTTTTGGCGGTGTATATTAAATCATAACATGGGTAATGGTAGCCTAGTGTTTACTGTTCCAGGTCTGGTAGTTCATAGACTTTAATTCAGAGAATATAAAACAGAATAATCCTCTAGACTTGACCACTCTAAGCTGTTTATAGTGTTCATGGAGTCATACAGCACAGAAACAGGCTCTTCGATCCATTGAGTACATACTGACCATCAACCATCCATTCACACCAACCCTACACTAATCCCAGTTTCTTCTTCCCATGTTCCCATCAACTCCTCCCACTCTCTCACTTATTTCCCAGTAACCTAAGATACCCATTAACTCTTATCACTCACCTATGCGCCAGAGGCAATTTACAGTGGTCAGTTAATCAACCAAGCCGCACATAGAACATAGAACAGGACAGCACAGGAACAGGCCCTTCGGCCCACGATGTTGTACCGAACTAATTAAATTAGTAATCAAATGCCCAATTAAACTAATCCCTTCTGCCTACACAATGTCCACATCCATCCGTTCCTTGCACGTTCATGTGCATATCTTTGGGATGTGGACAGGAATGGGAGCACGCAGAGGAAATCTACGGGGTCACAGGGAGAATCTGCAAATTCCACATGTCTGAGGTCAGGATTGAACCTGGGTCGCTGGAGCTGTGAGGCAGCAGCCCTACCAGTTGTGCCACTGAGCCACCCCTCTGGGATAGGCGGGGACTTTTTTCCTTGGAGTGTAGATGGCTGAGGGGTGACCTTATAAGGTATATAAAATCATGAGGGGTGTTAAGGGGGATGGTCACAGTCCTTTCCCCGGGGTAGGGGAGTCTAAAACTAGAGGGTATGGGTTTAAGGTGAGAGGGGAAAGATTTAAAAGGGAACTGAGGGGCGACTTTTTCACACAGAGGTTCACAAGATCAAAGACAAAGAGCAGAAGTAGGCCATTCGGCCCATCGAGTCTACTCCGCCACGTCACCATGAGCTAAACTAAACTATTCCCATCTGGCCCCAGTTCCCAGCCATATCCCTTGATACCCTGACTAATTAGATACCTATCAATCTCCTCCTTAAACACCCCCAGTGATCGGGCCTCCACAGCTGTACATGGCAACAAATTCCCTAAATCCACGACCCTCTGGTTAAAGAAATTTCTCCTCATTTCTGTTCTAAATGGGTACCCTCTAGTTCTAAGACTGTGCCCTCTAGACCTGGACTCACCCACCAAGGGAAACAACAGCCACATCTACTCTGTCCAGTCCTTTCAACATTCGAAATGTTTCTACGAGGTCCCCTCTCATTCTTCTGTACTCCAGTGAGTACAGTCCAAGAGCTGACAAACGCTCCTCGTATGTAAGCCCTTTCATTCCGGGAATCATCCTCATAAATCTTCTCTGAACCCTCTCCAACATCAGTACATCCTTCCTAAGATGGTGGGTGGATGGAATGAGCTG
Source organism: Pristis pectinata (assembly GCF_009764475.1). Taxonomy (NCBI): domain Eukaryota; kingdom Metazoa; phylum Chordata; class Chondrichthyes; order Rhinopristiformes; family Pristidae; genus Pristis; species Pristis pectinata. The sequence goes on from NC_067412.1 coordinate 94,999,277, forward strand.
CCAGAGGAAGCTGTAGAGGCAGGTACAGTTACAATGTTTAAAAGAAATTTGGACATGTCTGTTGGAAAGAAAAGGCCAAGAGGAACATGGGCCAAATGCAGGCAAATGCAGGCCCCATTCCAGGAATGATGTGGAGGCTTTGGAGAGGGTGCAGCAGAGGGTTACCAGGATGCTGCCTGGATTAGAGGGCTTGTGCTATAAGGAGGGGTTGGACAAACTTGGGTTGTTTTCTCTGGAGCGGTGGAGGCTGAGGGGAGACGTGACAGGTTTATAAAATTATGAGGCACAGATAGAGTAGACAGCCGGTATGAGAGGGGACCTCATAGAAACATTTCAAATGTTGAAAGGACTGGACAGAGTAGATGTGGCTAAACTGTTTCCCTTGGTGGGTGAGTCCAGGACTAGAGGACACAGTCTTAGAATTAGAGGGTACCAATTTAAAACAGAAATGAGGAGAAATTTCATTAGCCAGAGGGTAGTGAATTTATGGAATTCTTTGCCACATACAGCTGTGGAGGCCCAATCATTGGGGGTGTTTAAGGAGGAGATTGATAGGTATCTAATTAGTTAAGGTACCAAGGGATATGGGGATAGGGCCAGAAATTGGGGCTAGATAGGAATAGTTTTAGTGTAGCTCATGGAGCAGACTCGATGGGCCGAATGGCCTACTTCTGCTCCTTTGTCTTGTGATCTTGTGATCTTTCTCCCAGGGTCGAAATGTCTAATACAAGACGGCATGGATTTAAGGTGAGAGAGGGTAAGTTCAAATGAAATGTGCGGGGCAAGTTATTTTACACAGAGAGTGGTGGGTGCCTGGAATGCGCTGCCAGGGGTGTAGTGGAGGTGAATATGACAGAGGGGTTTAAGATACTCTTAGATAGGCGCATGAACGTGCAGAGAATGGAGGGATATGGACATTGTGTAGGCAGAAGGGATTAGTTTAGTTGGGCATTTGATTACTAATTTGATTAGTTCAGCACAACATTGTGGGCCGAAGGGCCTGTTCCTGTGCTGTACTGTTCTATGTTCTAAATGAGACTAACTCAGATAGGCAACTTGGTTGGCATGGATGAGTTGGGCCAAATGGCCTGTTTCCATCCTGTGTAACTCTATGACTCTTTCACTCTATGACTCTTGTGCTCTGGCCTGGGTATATCTGCGGTCACACGTAACTCTGTCCTCATTTGCCTCGTCTCACACACCCTTCCCTTCTGTGCTGACTGACCTATATTTGCCCCTGATTAAGTAATACCCCAGTTTTAAAATTCTCATCCATGCCCTGCACCCCCCTCTCTCTCCACCCCCCTCCAAGATATCCAGGCTCTTCCAATTCTCTCCCTCTCCCTCATCCCTGATCAATACATCTCCACCAGTGGCAATCAAGTTTCCAGCTGCCTGAGCCCAAGCTCAGGAACTTCTCCCTTTCCTTGCTCCTTCAAACCTGTTATACCTTCTTACATGGCTCATTGTCAGAGGTTGTTTGATAAAGTTCCTCTCGGGCACTTTGGGATGTTTTACTATGTTAAAGCAGCTAAGCAAGAACACAAAATAACATGGGCATTAAGAGCAGAAATAAGCCATCTGCTCCTGTGATCCTTCATTCAACAATGTGGTTGATCTTCTAATCTCGATCCACTTTCCTGCCCTATCCCCATATCCAGAAATCTGAAGATCTCCATTTCCTCCATCTTCTCCCAGAAGATTCTCCACCATCTCCTCCCAGAATAGAGAATTCCAAAGAGTCAACACCCTCTAAGTGAAGAAGTTTCTTCTCTCCTCAGTCTTATAAAGGAATGACAGAACCCGCAGAGAGAGGCAAACACTGCCCAGTCCGTCACAGGCTCGTCACTTCCTTCCATCCAGCCCATCTTCACCGTGCGTTGCTTCAAGAAGGCTGACAGTGTCGTCAAGGATTCCTGCCACCCCGGCCGTTCCCTGTTCTCTCTTCTACCTTCTGGGAGAAGATACAGGAGCTTGAAAGCTCAGACGTCCAGACTCAAGAACAGCTTCTTCCCCACTGCTGTCAGACTTCTGAACCCATCACTTCTTTCACACCCCCTTCCCGGTGCTGCCGCCACGTTTTCTCACGGCCCCTTCCGTTATTGTCATTTTAGCATTTCTCTTTGCGCTACTTCAGCATCCACTAATATAAGATAAGATAAGATATCTTTATTAGTCACATGTACATCGAAACACACAGTGAAATGCATCTTTGCGTAGAGTGTTCTGGGGGCAGCCCGCAGGTGCTGCCATGCTTCCGGCGCCAACATAACACGCCCACAACTTCCTAACCCGTACGTCATTGGAATGTGGGAGGAAACCGGAGCACCCGGAGGAAACCCTCGCAGACACACGGGGAGAACGTACAAACTCCTTACAGACAGCAGCTGGAATTGAACCCTGGTCGCTGGTGCTGTAATAGCGTTACGCTAACCGCTGTAATAGCGTTACGTTAATTTTTTTGTATGTTTACCCATGAGCTTCACAAAGAATTTCATTGCACCCTGGTCTATATGACAATACACTAACCTAAATCTGAATCTGAAATGGCATCCCTCTTATTCTGAGACTGTGACCCCTAGTTATAGATTCCTTGGCCAGGAGTAACATCCTCGTTGACTCCTCCTTGTAGGAATTCTGTAAGTTTAAGTGGGATCACGACCAATTGTTCCAAATGCCTGAGAATAACAGCCTGGTCTACTTAACGTATTGGTGGGGAAATGAGATTGCTTTGTGAATCTGCAAAGACTCAATGAGCTAAAATGCCCCCCTCTGTTTCACAAGGAAATATAGAAATAAGTTGCTCTTAAGATTGGGAATGTGAATTCATAGTCAAAAACACAGAAATAAAAAAGCATTGGTAAAGGTGACCATAAAGTGGAACAGATTCGATGTGCCGAATGGCCTAATTTTGCTCCTATATCTTATGGTCTGTATCTTAAATCTTATGAAGTTATTGAATTGCTGTAAAAGTTCCAACTGGTGCATTGACTATAAATTTTCCAGCCTTACCTAATCTGGCTCATACGTGACTCCTGACACAAACTAATATAGCTGACTCCTACCTGCCTTTGGGATCTGTCTCATCAGTATATAACTGTAGCATTGCCTACTCAGGGTAACTATGGATGGACAGAAGGTGTTCACCTAGCCAGCAATGCCTACATCCAATAATTAATTTTTTTAAAATTCCTTTTATCAGCTGAGAATGTTAAAATAATTTCTGCCATCATAACTGATCTTCATCTCAATGTACATTAATTATCATGACGACCTTGTTCCTTGCAAGTGGTGAATGTGAGTGTTTCAAATGAAATGTCATTAACCTGCCATGAGAAACATTGAACGTTGTATGTGAGATATTTGTGTGAACAAAACAAATACGGTTAATTAATCAAACCAGTGTTTTGACAAGTAGAAGACATAGTGCAATATTAAAGCCACTTCTAATAAGCCCGTCTTTCAAAAACTGCAGCTAAGACACACCTGAACTGTAAATGTAATCTTTGTTTATGAGAATGACAACTGATGCATGTAAACCTGCCTGGGGAAGTCCTGAATATAAAAAGCTGTGGATAATTTAGCATGAGCTGAGCACATTACGCTGCCCAATATCTACTGATTCAGCAGCCAGATCTAGTCAAGGAGATACTCTCAGACTGTACAGTGTTAAGTTCTATATATTCCAGTGGGAGACCAGTATTTATGTTTCTGTTATCTTTATCCAGAAATTTCTAAATGAAGTAGATTTAATCCATGAACAGTTAAAACAAAATAAAAAATCATCGGAGTATAGTTTGTGTTTGCACAGTTAATTTAATCTGATATTCAACTAATACTTGGCCATGCTTGGTTTTTCTAAGTAACTAAGTGACAAGCACTTAACTGCAGGAGGGCTGGTAAAAGAAATAATCAGCATTTATACAATGCTTTTCACAAACTCAAAGCACTTTTCTGTCAATGAAGTTTAACTTCTATTGAAATGCTGGAAATGCAGCAAGGCCACCCAGACAGAAATAATGTTAAAACAATCTGCGTCTTTTAAACTGATGTTTTGAGGATATTACTTAGGACTACTGAGTGACCAGGCAATGGGTATTCTCTCAACTGCAAACTCCTGCCAATTCTGACATTCCTATTTCTACTTTCTATAGAGGCCTCGTTTACCAATCTCAGTCTGTCAGGAACAGCGTGAAAATATTCCAGATCAGATTATTTTTCAGCTCACACATGCCTCCTGGTGGCCAGAGCAAGAAACAGGATTAACACCAGTAACAAACAGAGACATTGCAAAAAACAGTGTAGAAAGAACAAATCCAGCAGCACTCAGTTAAAGCCAGACCTGCCTACCTACATATAGGCGTTTCCCTCACACGTGCGAGAAATTAATGCCTTTCGTTACTGGCAATTAAAAGAAAGGTAGTACAGATAGAACAAGTAGTCCATTTATTTATCTTCCATAGTCAAGTATCTCAAGTTGCTTCACAAAACAGACATCAGTCAAAATTTGATGACAAGATTCAGGACAGACAACTAAAAGCTCATTGTAGGTCAGTTTTAAGAAGTTAGAGAGAGAAGCGGTCACCCTGCTACAGAAAAAATGTTATTAAACTGGAAAGAGTGCAGAAAAAATTTACAAGCATGTTGCCAGGACTCGAGGGACTGAGTTATAGGGAGAGGTTGGACAGGCTAGGACTTTTTTCCTAGGTGTGTAGGAGAGTGAGGGGTGATCTTATAGAGGTATATAAAATCATGAGGGGCATAGATGAATGCACACAGTCTTTTTCCCATGGCTGGGGATCCGATCTCATAGCTTTAAGGTGAGAGGGGAAAGATTTAAGAGGAACTTGAGGGGCAACTTTTTCACACATGTGTGTGGAGCGAGCTGCCAGAGGAAGCTGTAGAGACAGGTACAATTACAAGGTTTGGAGGATGTGGGCTAAACGTAGGCAAATGGATAGACATCTTGGTCAGCATGGCCTGTTTCCATGCTTTATGACTCCATGACTCTCAGCAGCTTGTGGAAGAGTGCAGGAACCAGGAGGCTGAAGGCTGAATCCTGTCCCTATCACATTGTCACGCTCTGAGATTTCAGTCCTCCTCCAGTTTAGGCAAGAGGATTACGATAGGGAGGATTGAGACTGTGAAGGGTTTGTAAACAAGGGTGGGAATTTTAAAGTCATTCCTTAAATGGGAGTGAGTGTAGATTAATGAGCACAGGGATGATGGGTGAATGAGGTAGATTAAACACGGCCGCAAAAATGCTCTACCTGGGTAACACCATGACCTCCAGTGCTGTCTGGTGGAGATCGCATGTTCTCCCTGTGACTGTATGGGTTTCCTCTAGGTGATCTTCTTCCTTCCAAAGTCCCAAAGACGTGCTGGTTGGTAGGTTAAATGGCCACTGTAAATTGCCCCAACTGTCTAGAATCTGTGGGGACTGGCTGGGAATACGGGATAATGAAATGGAATTAGTGCAGGGTGAGTAAAACAAAGGACTGCAGATGCTGGAATCCAGATGAAAAACACAATGATGCTGGAGGAACTCAGCAGGCCAGGCAGCATCTGTGGAGAAAAGCAGGCGGTCAACGTTTCGGGTCAGGACCCTTCTCCTATCCTGAAGAAAGGTCTTGACCCGAAACGTTGACCACCTGCTTTTCTCCACAGATGCTGCTTGACCTGCTGAGTTCCTCCAGCATCATCCTGTTAGTGCAGGGTTAGTGCTTGTTGAGCAGCATGGACTCAGTGGGTTGAAGGGCTTATTCCGTCTGGAACTCTACCTGCCTGACTGAAATGTTTGGAACTAATTATCAACTTCCTCAGATATCTGAAATGAAAACAGAAAAAGCTGGAAATACTCAGCAGGTCAAGCAGCATCTGTGGAAGGAGCTGCGGAGTTAAAATTTCAGGCGGATGACCCTTTGTCGGCATGTTCTGATGAAAGGTCATCCATCTGAAATATCGACTCTGTTTCCCTACCCACAGATGCTGCCTGACCTGCTGAGTGTTTCCAGCATTTTGTTTTCTTATATTTTAATATTTTCTGGAACGATAGGAGGCCATTTGGCCCATTAAGTCTATGCTGGCTTTCAGAGCAATCGCATCAATCCCATTCCAACACAACTTTCTTTGTAACCTGTTCTCTCTCACTTGCCCACCTTATTACCCACATACACCCAGGCTAATGTACACTGGCCAAGTCACTTATCAGCCAGCACGTCTTTGGGATACAATTAGAATCCAGAGCACCCAAGGGAAACCCATGTGGTCACGGAGAACGTGCAAACTCCACACAGACAGCACCAGACTTCAGGATCGAATATGGGTCACTGGAGTTGAGGGTCAGCAGCACTGCCTGCTGCGCCGCTGTGTTGCCCATGCCATCATTTTATTTCGGACTTCCAGCATCTACAATTTTCATTTCCTTAAGTAACTCTTCAACGTTGGCTTAAAATGTTACCGTGCAATTTTCATTCTCTGCAACAACGAGGCAGATCTTTAATCCCGATGCCAGCATTAAAGCCCGAATTTACCTACAGAGAGTGAAGTTGTGGATCTAAGTGCAGAGAGTTGTGGGCACAGCCCAGCACATCACGAAAACCAGCCTCTCCTCCATGGCCTCTGTCTATACTTCTCGCTGCCTTGGTAAAGCAGCCAGCATAATCAAAGACCCCACCCATCGTGGAGATTCTCTCACTGGGCAGAAGATACAAAAGCCTGAAAGGATGTACCAACAGGCTCAAGGACAGCTTCTATCCCACTGTTATCAGACTCTTGTGGGATAAGATGGACTCTTGACCTCACAATCTACCATGTTATGAACTTGCACCTTATTGTCTACCTGCACAGCACTTTCTCTGTAACTGTGACACTTTATTCTGCATTCTGTTATTGTTTTACCTTGTACTACCTCAATGCACTGCGTAATGAATTGATCTGTATGAACAGTATGCAAGACAAGTCTCTTACTGTACCTTGACACATGTGACAATAATAAACCAATTTACCAGTAGATCTGCCAAAACGATACCAATTCACCTGCTTATTTTCTCTCAACAGGAACATTAATGAACCACACAAAAAGCACTGGAGGAACTCAATGGGTCAGGTAGCATCTGTGGAGGGAAATGGACAGTCAATGTTTTGGGTCAAGACTACTGGATAGCACTCAGAACAATAATCTGGTCTTGTGGCATGTGATTTGGAAGGAGATCAGAGAGAGGAAACAAAAAAAAGAATGAATTACATTTATGAGGTATGATACGATATGATATTTTTATCAGTCACATGTACATCGAAACACACAGTGAAATGCATCTTTTGCGTAGGGTGTTCTGGGGGCAGCCCCCGCAAGTGTCGCCACGCTTCCGGCACCAACATAGCATGCCCACAGCTTCCTAACCCGTACGTCTTTGGAATGCGAGAGGAAACCGAAGCACCCGGAGGAAACCCACGCAGACACACGGGGAGAACGTACAAACTCCTTACAGACAGTGGCCGGAATTGAGCATAGGTCACTGGTGCTGTAATAGCGTTATGCTAACCACTACACTACCATACAATACCATTATACAATACCGTTGACTATCTCTGAAGGTCCTGAAATGCGCTGTGTAATGAAATGATCTGTATGAACAGTATGCAAGACAGGTTTTTCACTATACCTTGGAACATTTGATAATAATAAACCAAATTACCCCAATAATTAGTCTGTAATGCAAATGTTTTTTATGACAACGTGTTCTTCATAGAGTGATGGAGTCATACAGCCCATAACGTCCATGCCAACCGTCGCACCCATCTATATTACCAACATTTGACCCATAACCTCCATGTCTTGGAGAACCTTGCTCATCTGGATACTTCTAAAACACTGTGAAAGTACCTGCCTCCACCACCTTCTCTGACAGTGTGTTCCAAACCGGGTGAGAAAATCCTTGCTTTGAACATGTTGCGGATCTGTGTAAACAAATCGTATAGAGGAAGAACTTGCATTTCTAAACCATTATTGATAAGGTTAGGTATCTTTATGTGCCTTGCAGTCAAACAGGACTTTCTGAAAATTAGCCACTGTTGGACTGTGAGAGGGGGTAGGTTCAGAACAGACGTGAGGGGTACGTTTTTTTACGCAGAGAGTGGTGATGCCTAGAATGTGTTGCCTGATAGGGTGGTGGAGGCAAATTCACTGGGGGCTTTTAAGAGGGGCTTGGATGGGCACATGAATGAGAGGAAAATAGAGGGATATGGGCACTCTGTGGGTAGGAAGGATTAGCTTTGTCGGCACAACATTGTGGGCCGAAGGGCCTGTCTGTGCTGTAATGTTCTGTGTTAACAAAGCATACCTTCTAATCCAACAATTCATGCAATAAGGAAAATAAATCATCTGATACAGAAATGAACATTAACATTCTGGTGCCTTGGCTACATTGAAGCTGGGCTGGTATTTGTGGTGTATCATTATCACTTTATTTGTAAAGTTTCTGGGCATAAATTAATATTCTTCAAATGATGGCAACTAAAAACATCGCCAAAGAAACCATCACACTTGTAAACATTATAGCATTAATGGTGCAGTTCAAGTGAAAAAACTATAATTCTCAGAAGGGTTCTGAAATCAACAGTCAATGCTACACGTTCTCTAGAGGGCAGAACACATAAAAATCATGGTTATTTCATCCCCTTCTGCTGGCAGGTCTGTCTGCCAACTCGCAATCATGTCTGGAATCTTGACAACCTTCGTCAGCATTGTGTTTTGCTTGACGCTAAGCAAATCTTTTGTTTTGTCGATTTACTTCCCCTGAAGTGAGTGTACAGGGAATTAGCAGCTTATTACTGCACTCCAGACAAAAGGAGATACATCTGATCAGTGTATGAAACAGATATGTTTCTGTCTGTTCCACCTCAATCCGGCAATGATGCAAGACTATATTGGCAAAGGTGCAATGGTGTAAGGTGCAATACAGAAAGAAGGTCATTCAGTCCATTATGCCTATACTAGCTCTTTGACTGTTCCATATTGATGAAAATGATACTAATTTCCTGTTCTTTCCCTAGGGAGGAGCACATTAGAACATAGTACATGGAATATTACAGCACAGTGCAGGCCCTTCGGCCCACGATGTTGTGCTGACCTTTTAACCTACTCTAAGATCAATCTAACCCTTGCCTCCCACATACCCCTCCATTTTTCTATCATCCATGTGCCTATCTACGAGTCTCTTATATGTCCCAAATGTATCTGCCTCTACCAGCATCCCTGGCAGTGCTTTCCGGGCACCCAGCACTCTCTGTGTAAAAAAACTTCCCTCTGATATCCCCCCTGTTCTTTCCTCCAACCACCTTTAAATTATGTCCCTTTGTGGTAGTCATTCCACCCTGGGAAAATGTCTCTGGCTGTCCACTATATCTAACCTCTTATCATCTTGTACACCTCTATCAAGTCACCTCTCATCGCTCCAAAGGGAAAAGCCCTAGCTCATTCAACCTATCCTCATAAGACATGCTCTCCAATCCAGGCAACATCCTGGTAAATCTCCTCTGCACCCTGTCTAAAGCTTCCACATCCTTTCTATAATGAGGTGACCAGAACTGAACACAATACTCCAAGTGTGGTCTGACCAGAGTGCTATAGGGCCTGTCTCTATGCCAGAAAGCTCTATGACCCGATGACTTTAAAACTGTCAGTGTCACGATTTTCCATAACACATATCCGCTTATTTTCCATTGAATCCCGTATTATAAGTGAAGATCCATTCCCACAGGATGTTCTTCTCCCATAATAAGCCATTTTATCAAAGACAACTACGTGACCGATTGTTTGTACTTAACATCTGAGGTCAACATTAGACACAGGGGGATGGACAGGGCTTGTGGATTAGAAATTGGTGATTGGTTTATTATTGTCATGTACACCAAAGTACACTGAAAAATGTTTGTTTTGCACGCCAGCCATACAGATCATTTCATCACATCAGTACATTGAGGTAGTACAAGGGGAAAGCAAGGGGTTAAGAAGCAGGGATATCAGGGAAAGGGATGGGATTCGAGGATTGGGGTTCATGGGAGAAAGGTAGTGTAGAAGGAAGTCAGGGAGCTAATGGGTTAAAGTGCAGTGGGTTGTTATCCAACGAGAACTGCTCCTTTGAGCCGGAGTCGAACCAGCGATCCTTAGGTCACTAGTTCGACTCCGGCTCAGAGGAGCGGCTCTCTTGTATAACAGCCCGGCGAGCTGTATAACAGCCCAGCAAGCTTAGCTGGTGGAGTATAGGACTCTTAATCCCAGGGTTGTGGATTCGAGCCCCACACTGGGTGCTAGTTTCCTCAATCATTTATGGGCAGGCATGGCAGTGTAGCAGTTAGCGTAACGCTATTACAGCGCCAGCGACTTGGGTTCGATTCCAGCTGGAGTTCGTACGTTCTCTCCGTGTCTGTGTGGGTTTCCTCCGGGTGCTCCAGTTTCCTCCCACATTCCAAAGACGTACGGGTTAGAAAGTTGTGGACACGCTATGTTGGTGCCGGAAGTGTGGTGACACTTGCGGGCTGCCCCCAGAACACTCCACGCAAAAGATGCATTTCACTGTGTGTTTCGATATACATGTGACTAATAAAGATCTTATCTTGACTTAGTGGAGTAAAGGCCGAAGGATCACTTTAGGGAATTGGCCTTGACTACTGTGGCTTCCCACAGTGCAGCACATCAGAGAAAACGTCTTGCAGAGGGCACAGTAGTGTAGCGGTTAGCATAACGCTTTACAGCGCCAGTGACCTGGCTTCAAATCCGGCCACTGTCTATAAGGAGTTTGTACGTTCTCCCCGTGTGTCTGCGTGGGTTTCCTCCGGGTGCTCCGGTTTCCTCCCACATTCCAAAGACGTATGGGTTAGGAAGTTGTGGGCGTGCTATGTTGGTGCCAGAAGCGTGTCGACACTTGCGGGCTGCCCCCAGAACACTCTACACAAAAGATGCATTTCACTGTGTGTTTCGATGTACATGTGAAGATATCTTATCTCATCTTAAAAAAGCATGGCAGCACTGCACTCTGAGGCATCCGTTCACAGGTCCTTGGACTGCAGAGTGTGTGACAAAGGAAGGACTTGCCCATGACCTCCAACCTAATCAATACAGTGATGTCAACTTTCTGAACGACCCATGAACCCGTGAACACTACCTCATTATTCCTTTTTTTTGCACTACTTATTTATTTTGTAATTTATAGTAATTTTCATATCTTTGCACTGTACTGCTGCTGCAAAACAAATTTCACGTCATATGTCAATGATAATAAATCTGATTCTGATACCCAAATCTTATTGCCCCACAGCATTGAGTAACTAACAATAAAGATTGACTACATATGTTGTTTCTTTTGCATTTCGTATTTATTTTTTCCCACATAAATACCATAAGAACAGTTTGTTGCGTATCTCCAATTTTTGGGTGGTGATATGTGAATTCCGTAGGGCAAATTTCTATTTTCCAAACAGCCTAACGTGGGTGCTATTTATACAACAGACAATATGTTGGCCTTTAATGAAGGAAGATTTGAGTACACAAGTAGAAATGTCTTGCTCTTGTTACATAAAGTCCTAGTAAGACCACGTCGGAAGTATTAGAAACATAGAAAACCTACAGCACAATTAAGGCCCTTCGGCCCACAAAACTGTGCTGAACATGTCCCTACCTTAGAAATTACTAGGCTTACCCATTTGGCCCTCTATTTTTCTAAGCTCCATGTACCTATCCAGAAGTTTCTTAAAAGACCCTATCGTATCCGCCTCCACCACCATTGCCGGCAGCCCATTCCACGCACTCATCACTCTCTGAGTAAAAAACTTACCCCTGACATCGCCTCTACACCTACTCCCCCAGCACCTTAAACCTGCGTCCTCTTGCGGCAACCATTTCAGCCCTGGGAAAAAGCCTCTGTCTATCCACACAATCAATGCCTCTCATCATCTTATACGCCTCTATCAGATCACCCCTCATCCTCCGTCACTCCAAGGGGAAAAGGCCGAGTTCACTCAACCTGTTTTCATAAGGTCTGTGCGCAGGTCTGGTCTCCCTACTTGAGGATATACTTGTATGGGTTAACTAGTTTGATTACTGATTATATGAGGAAAGATTAAGTAGATTAGACCTATACACCCTGGGCCAAATTGCCTGCTTCCTACCTCCAGTTTTTGTAAGTGCAGCAGTGGTAATAGTAATCAAAAATCCTTAGTATAGAAAGATCGGTATTGAGAGTCACAACCGTGGCAAAAATTAGTCTTTGTTCACTCATCAACGTGCAGCTTTATTGGCTGCTGGTTACAATGACCTCCCTAATACTTAGCTCCATTAACTTCAACAGGACTGAATGTGGGAAGAGGTTTATGTCCAGCACGTATTCAGTACTGGTGACCAAAGATGAATTTTTTAATTGAGAAAATGCAGAAGCAAAAAATAAGATTACATTTGGTAGAACAATACTGTTCCTTTTAAGTAAATGTGTTTTAAACTGTGTTAGATAATGCAATCTGGAGATGGATCAGCCTTTCCTCTTGTATAATTCTTTCAAGTTTTTACACATAGAGAATGGTGGTATCATAGCAGAGACTTATCATTTATAAAAGTAAGTTTATAAACATCACATTAATAATAGGAACATTATCAGGGAGATTTGTAGTCTTTTAAATAATGCATAATGCTTGCATATTGACTATACTGTGTCAATGTAGTTAAACAAATGTGGAAGAAAATGGCATTGTATAATGGCACTAATAGCAGGTGAGTCAGAGGTTCCAGCTTCATAAAGACTGGTCAAAAATCAATGTTACCAAGTTACATATTAAAGCCATGCTTCCATTACAAAAAATCAGATTATCAGGACTCAAAGGAATAATGGATTTATTCAAGCTAATGTCATTTCTATCCTGCAAATCTAAACATAAACCATCAAAGTACACAGGAAATTTGTGTGCAATAAAGCAAAAATGAATTACAATCCATATCCAAGCACTTTCAGCATCCATCACTGCACTGTGCAAATATACGAATGAATCCATGTGTTTAAGACAAATTACAGCAATTCGCAGGACAAGTTTGCTGCATATTGAACCTATCAACAGATGTGGTAAAAATAACACATCACCAATACATTTGCAAGGGTGATGAAAGCCCAATTTGGCAATCCTTGCAAATGATTCCTGCTTTATCAGCCAATATTTCAGATTAAAATCGCAGAAGAGTAGGATTAATGTGTTGTTATAACAGAGATAAAGCCGAGAGGTAATTAACAAATCAGATTGAACGCTCAGTTTCTTCAGTAATGAGTAAGTGTGTCAACAGAAGTGATATATTCCTACAAATAATCATAATAGGCCAAAGGTTTGTGACTTAAAAAATATATGAATATGGTTGGAAAGTCAGAGGCTGTGATCAATTACTTCCCACTTAGATTCTGTTTGACCTGACTCGGTGTGAAAGTTTTACATATCAGTTTGTAAAATTAACAAAGGTAGCCGTTGTAACATTTCAAAAATGTCTGTACTTACAGGAAAATTGGAAATCATTGACGATCAGAGCTAACCACTTGTTTTCATATTTAGCAAGGAGAAAACTGGCTTCTCATTTCATGTAGATGAGGGGTGTCCAAGAGAAGGTTTCTATGGATCTGCTGACTAACATTTTCACAAGAATGATTGCAGGAATGAAGGGCTTGTCCAAAAAGTCCATAGATCTTTGAAAGGGAAACACAGGTAGGTAATGTGGTTAGGTAAACATACGAGATGCTGGCTTTCATTAGTCGGGGCATTGGATACAGGAGTAGGGAGGAACTTTATAGAACCTTGGCCAGACCTCAGTTGGAGTACTGCCTGCAGTTCTGGTCACCATGCTATAGGATATGATAGTGCTGGAGAGGGTACAGAGAAGATTCACCCGGATGTTGCCTGGGATGGAGCAGTTCAGTAATGAGGAGAGACTGGAGAAGCTACATCTGTTCTCCTCAGAGCAGAAGAGGTTTAGAGGGGACATGACTGAGGTATATAAAATTATTAAGGGTATGGATAAGATAGACTGCAGGAAACTTCTCCCTACATGAGAGGTAGATAAAACCAGAGGACATAGATTTAGGGTAAGGGAGAAGAGATTGAGAAGGGAGATATGAGGAGGACCTTCTTCACCCAGAGAGTAGTGAGTACCTGGAATCCACTACCTGAGAAAGTGGTTGAAGCTGGATCACTGACTGCATTTAAGAAATGTCTTGATGAGCACTTCAACCGCCTAGGCATGGAAGGCGATGGACCAAGTGCCAGGAGATGGAATTAATATGGAAAGGTGCCTACTGGTCGGCATGGATGAGTTGGGATGA